>NW_020230185.1:1695000-1727500 GCF_003227715.2 Harpegnathos saltator | reverse complement strand
TCAGGCCCGTCGTTTCTGCGCGCTCATGAAAATTACGCAGGTCCACTCGGCGGACGCGTTTCCGCGTCGACGCGGCCAGAGTCCCTCCTGACTCACCGATCGCATCGAATTCGACGAGTCCGGCTGGAGGCGTCCTTTGAGTCGCGCTCGCTCGGGGTCTAGCCAAGGAGGAAACTACCGTGAGCGTGTTGCGCGCGAATACCGTGCCCCGAGTCCATCGCGAATTTGCTGACTCGCTCGTTCGAGAGTCTTTGTCTCCCCCCCTCACCCTGCCGCTCCCCGCGCGGCCAGTCTCTGCAGGAGGCACACTCCTTCAGGCGTCGAAAATGCTGTTTTAGAAAAACTGCAGCTGAATCTTCTTCGTCTTATCGTGGGCGGGCTCGCGTCAGCGAGGCCGTCGAGTTCCTGAGTCTTTTGTCTCCCGCGCGCTTTCTTATCGCGGACTGGACTTCAATGAGACTTCGAAGTCGCCGCGACTCCCTCGCGGATTACGCACCGTCACCGTCATCGAAGGGGTCCCTTCAAGGTCGTCGGCGGATTTCTTCTTCCTCGTCGATTTTCGGATTCAATCTTCGCGGTGGCGTAATTAGTCGCGCTCTTTGAGGTCGATGCGAGTTCACACGCAAGCGAGATGTCAATCCCTTCGGAGCCTTCTCCTCGACGAAGAAGGCTCGACTTTTCGGCGAGCGATTTGTTTAACGAAACTGCGGCGGCCGCGCGCGCCAGGAGGCCGCCTCGCAACGGATATTGATCGGACGACGAGAGCGAGCGTTGACATGGATTTTATAGTTCACGCGGCACGCACTGCTGCGACGGAGCTCGACGATGTCCCGCCGCAGTCGCGCGTCATTAGACAAATAAATCCCGGAAACAAAGGCGGGCGGACCGATCGCGCCCGAGTCGCTGCGAGAGATTCACGCGACAAAGGAACACACTCAGCTCGGAAGGAGCCTCCTCCGGGGGCTCCAAATGTCGCCGGTAAAAGGAGGAGGTTTTCCCGGAATTACAAGTCTGACGTGTCAGCAGACGCTCGCAGAAAGAGAGACGCGGTCCGCCCGTCTTTATTTCACGCGTTTAATGCCTCCCCGATCGATCGCCCACGACTCGCACGGAGAGAAATGTCCGGTCGAGTGGGCGAAATTTTCTCGCCGGCTACGAACGGGTCAGAAATTCCGCCTGGAAATACCGGGACTCTGTCCGAGTCGGCCGGAAATCTTGATCATCCGGCTCGGATTCGGATCACCTCGGCCGGAATTTCTGTTGCGCTCATGTTCTTCGCGGCGGCGGAGGAACTTCGCGTCTCGTCCACGCGGCCGACATTTCTCCGTGCGGTCCCGACGATGGCGAAAGAATTATCGTCGGATCGCGATCGAAGATGGCTCTTATCTACGACCAGCTGTGTGATAAAGGACCGGACGCTCTCTCATCGGGAGCTTCTCCGTCGCACATTCAACTTATTCGATCAAAGGCACCCCAAAAGGGCTTACGCTTGCTGACCCTTAAACATTAGGACGGGTGAAAACTCAGCCGACGATGTTTTTTAACTGTTGCCACTAGATACTAGCACATTGCACAGCGGTGTCCCGCTGGGAACTATGAATATCTATAGTTCGTGTACACTGAGAAGAATAGTGAAAAGTTATGGGCGAAGATTCACCCGTCCTGGCAGGAGGTAACAGAGACATCCTACTGTTCAAGAGTTAAGGGCAGATTGTTCTAAATTCCTTGGTAGGTTAACTGATGGTTAAATCATATGTCTGTCTTTGTCTAAGTTGGAGGAAGAACAAAGACAAATATATGATTGAACTATCAGTTAACCGAGTCACCGAGAAGTTGGAACAACTTTGGGCCCTAAATAGATGAAAAAGAAGAGGTCCACGTCGAATGTCGACTGGAGACTCTCGTTCGGAGCGTTCGGTCCTTTCTTGCGACCTTAGAACTCATTCGTGTCAGACAAAATCGCGACAATCAGGCGCGGATCCCGGTGATACTCTGAAATTTACTTCGCGATATATCTTGATCGTAACTGATCGGCACCGGAAGACGCTGATGGGGTAATGAAGCTAGAAAACGCCCAAACGAATCGGATTTTATCTCTCTCTTCTCTCCCCTCTTCCGATCAAGTTTGCTTTTATTTACTCTTTATTGATCCCCCCTCCTATCAACCAGCTTCCTCCTTTTCTCTCTCTCTCTCTCTCTCTCTCTCCCTCCCTCCCTCCCTCCCTCCCTCTCTCTCCTCGCTGATCGAATGATCGACCTTTCGAATATTTCCAAGCGATCGGAAGCTCCGCACTTTCCGAGCCGCCGGCTAGAAGAAAGCGTCGTCCGACCTTTAACGAGGCGATCCACGCCCGAATTTCGAGGATGCTCCGCAAGGCACGAAGAGAAGACCCTTTGTGATCGGGTCTGCATACTCGATCGAGCGTTAACATCGATAGAAGCGATCGCTTGCACGAAACGCGTGCGCCCTTCCTCCCTTTCCTCCGAGAGAAACCGAGAATCCCGATCACGCCCTTCGGTCGACCGCGAGGCCCTTTGCAAGCGAGCCTGACTCTCGCTCTTATCGTAAAAGCGCGTTGCGTGGCCTGACGCGAGAGAGGGAGGGGGGGGAAGAGAGAGAGAGAGAGAGAGAGAGAGAGAGGAGGGGCGAGAGGGCGAGGGCGAAGGGATATAGAGAGAAGGACGTGAAAGTGAAAAGCGACTTTCCGAGGCAGCGGTGTGGCGAAGGGTCCCTGGCGACGAAGGATGATCGAACCCTGCGGGCGCGCGTGCGCACCGCGCGAGGCACGTCCTGTTCAAGGTCACAGGGCCGCCCACGCCGCGCGGTCGTCCCTTCGCCCGGCGAAGACCCGGTGCCCTTTATCGAAATTCGGCGGATCGATCGTCGTGATTACGCGTGAACGCCGTCCCCAGCGGCCTCTCCTCCCCTTCCCTCCTCCCCTCTGCGCGCTCCCGAGAATACGCTCGAGCGGCGTCGCTCGGGTAAATACACACTTCTCGGATCGCCCGGCGCTCTTCGCCGGTCTCCGCGAAAAAATTGTGTCGAACAACGACGCGCGTTGGTGGATGGACGCGTAGCTTGCTCGCAAAGGCGAGGGCGAGAGGAGAGAACAAATTACGACAGAGCTACCAGTTGTTATACAGGGTGTTTAAAAAGAAGAGTTCAGGACTTTAAAGGTGGGTGGTATTGACAAAAGGAGGAAAAGAATCCCGATAAACATGGGTGGTAACTCACAGGATGGAGGAGAAAAATCCTGATGAGCGTGGGTCGAGAAATCGATATCGTCGGGGTTGAGGACAATTGTTCCTTTCGATTTCAAGCGAGCGATTTACTTGCTCCTGGCGCACCGCCATACTTGAAACGCATCTCTGCCATTTGTTGATTAGGGCGATACAGTGTCGTCCTTGTCGTAGCGCAAAAACTTTGTGACTGTTCACCGTTCGCGACGATATGTGACTGACACAATAAGCTTGGTGAAGCGTTCGTGTAAATGGAAGGGAAATTGGATGCCTGTTTACATTCCACAATAAGAGAGAAGAGACTTGTTTAGGGATTTCTTTAAAGCGCGGTGGTCTCTTTACCGACATAAATGACACGGACAAATTACACCAGAAGCGAGTGAATCACTCGCTTTCATTCAAATAAACACAGCTCCGCTCACAACTCCGACAATATTAACTTTTCGACTTATGTTTGTTTGTTTCAGGACTCCTTTCCTCCATTTTGCGAGTACTATCTACCCTTAACACTTTGCTGCCTAGCGTGATCCTCCCAGAGTGTCACCTATCATCCAAGCTTGTCTCTCCAATAATTCAAATTTTTCACATATTTCTTTAGCATATTGTTGGACTACTAAAATGTTCTTCTAACTAATACATCAACTTTTAGAGTCATTTCAAGTAAGTAATTTATTATTAATAAGTGTATACTAAAGAAAGAAAACTGTCGTTTTTAGAGAATAAATTAGAGAATTTACATGAAATTTTAAGTAATAATTTTAAATAATAGGGCTTTTTGGGATCGCCGAATACAAATCTGGTGTGAAAAATACAAAATTCAAAATGGCGGACCCAATATGGCGGGCGGAATTTTCAAAATCAGTCGAATTCGTTTGAAACTTGTTACTTGGGGGTTTTTGAAGTTGCTAAATGCGAATCCGGTGTGAAAAATGCAAAAAATTCAAAATAACGGATCTCACATGGCGAACATAATTGTGGAAATGAGACAAGATGACTGCGCGCTTGAGGACCGAGCAACCTGATCGGTGTCAATCGAAATTTGCCGTATATATCCGCCATAGTTTTGGCATTTCGAATTTCCGATAACAAATTTGCAATTAGCAACCTCGAAAACCCTGAAACAACAAATTTCAAGCGAATTCGGCTGATTTTGAAAATTTCGTCCGCCACAATGAATCCGCCGCCATTTTGAATCTCGTATTTTTCACACGGGATTTGTATTCAGCGGCCCCTGAAAACCCCCGAGTAACAAGTTTCACAAAATTATATTCATTGAAAAAAAACGTGCAACAAAGGGTTAAGATCGTGGCCCCTTCTTTTTAAACACAAACAGCAGAGAGGAGAAAGAGAGAGAGGGAGAGAACAGAAACGGAGAAGCAGGGAGTCTTCCTTTGTCTCCGAATTCTCCTTCGCCGCTCGCTTCGATCGGCCACACTCCTGCGGCCAGATTTCTTTTTTTAAGCATCAAATTATTCCGTCCGCAGTGTTGTTTCCCCATAAGCTCGCGCAGTGGACAGCTTCTTCCCATCGACGAGGGATGATCATTATCAAGCGATACAACTCTCTGCTTTGAAAATCACCGAGCTGCCTTTGGTAGCTTTGATTCCCACGAAAGCCGGGGCATATCTCGAGTACCCGGTGGAAAATACATAGACGGAGATTTCCCGCTCGATCGTTCATATCGCCCGTGGGATTCCCCGCATGCCCGCGAACTCACGTCGGCTCTCAGAGAGAAAGAGAGAGAGAGAGAGAGAGAGAGAAAAGTTGGCCGAGACAAACAATACCGCGATGTCGCTAATTACTTTCAACAGGCAACGTTCGCTCCGGGATCGTGTTTCGTCTCGCTCCGAAGCAGGCCGAGGCTCGATCGCCAGCTGAAACAACACGCGACAAAAAGCGACCCGCGCGCGGATGCCAGCGAGCGTGTTTACGCGCGAATTTCAACGGGCGGCGAGCGAACGAGCGAGCAATCGCAGATTCCAGCGGGCTATCGATCGTGCGTTGGCGTAATCGAGAATCGACCGGTCGATCCGCCGGATCGCTGCGGATTCAATCCCAGTCCCTGCATCGGCGGCAGCAGGAGGAGGAAAGAGGAACATTATTTTTCTTTCACTTTTGCGCGCGTTGCTTGTTGTCGAACTTAAAAATAGCCAAAGGTCCGAAAGGGTTAGATACCGAGGTTAGATTCCGAGCGAGAGACAAACAGCGAGGGAGACCGCTTGTTTTCGACGACGACGACGACGACGACGACGACGGCGGCGAGTCGCAGAATTCGCGAGTTGCGATTCGAGGATCGTCGCGCGCGCGAGAGTAAAGCTGACACGAAAACGAGGCGGTCGCGTTTACTCGCGCATTATGCGAGCGCGCGTCGTCGACGACGAGGCGGCGGCGACTCCTGCGTTCCGGTGGCTTCCGCTTCCCGAGCGGAAAGCTCGCGCGATTCAGCTTCGCGAGGACCGATAGTAAGCGAGCGCGCGGCTCCCCTCGCGGCGTTCGCCGCGTGAAACTCAATCGCGCGAGCGCGCTGGCTTGACGCTAATTTATCTGTACCGAGAAATGTCTATCGTGGCGCGTCGAAAAAATCCTGCTTCGCCGCCGTTATTGTAACCCAGATTTCGCGCGTCGTCGGGAACGGACGAACACCATAGGCGCGCGAGTGCGATGAAAAGCGTTCGGGCTTCCGCCGACCGAGCGTTCTCGTCCGATCCGCGTCGCCTGCGTGCGTTCGCTCCAAAGTCCGTAAAGAGAGGAACGGAACAAGGTAAGGTCCTCTCATCCACTTCACACGGTTTGGCTCGAAAATGGCGAGGACCGCGGCTCGGCTGATCAACCACATGCCGTCATGTCAAAAATTATGTTCGTTTTTTGCAATTTTTTTCTACTACAGCTGGCATTGGAATTGTTTTTGTCTTCTGAAAATTCTCACTGGTATTTGGAATGTGTTTAAACTATGTTTCGATTACTTCTGATTGCATCTTAAACTATGTTTTGATTACTCTGTTCACTCACACAACTAAACCATAATACTACACTCGAAAATGGCGGCCGTGAGAGGACCCTACTTTGTTCCGTTCCTCTATCTACGGACTTTGGTTCGCTCGTCCGCCCGAATCGAAGATCTGTCGCTGTCCCGTTGAATTTTCCCGGGAAGCCTATACCATTCTGATAGAGAGAAACGGAAAATGGCTGTCGATTAGCCGAGCCAGCAGTTGTTGCTCGTTAACACTTTGACGGCCGCAAGTTTCACGAAAAACTTTGCTCTTGCCGCCGGCGTATAATGTCGAAAACTACTGGCTGCCGCCGGCCAGTTTTATAAGCTTTGCTTACAAATTGTAGGCATGCTGTTGACATATTGTTGCAAATTTAGACATAATTAGTATTAAGCAAGCAAAAAATATATTGTTACAATAGCGCCTTGATTTTTGTTAATATGATGATTTTGAAATTTCCAAAAATCAGGAAGTAGACAAAAGTCAGGACGCTATTGTTACAATATATTCTTGAGACCAAAATAAAGCAAAAATGTCTAGTACTACTCTTTCTTCCGACAAATAGTCAGCGAGTAAGTTAAATATTGAAAAAGTTATCAAGTTTTCCTTAAACATCTCAAAAAATATTAGGCAAATAAAAAAATGTTTCAGACAAAAGTTCTTTGAATTAATTGGTAAAAAAAGACAGTTTAATAAAAAATTGGGGTTTTCGTTTGAAAATGTCGAGTTGACCTTCAAATAACCCTCAAGGTCAAGTCCAAGGTCAATTTCAAAGTCACCAAAAGATAGTACTTAATGAACCCTACAACTTTTATTCGGGATATTTTCCGTAAAAGTGCGTACTTCTGGAGATAATAATGGAGTCCCATTCTTTTCGAATACCCTGTATATTGTAAGGTTTATATTCAGGATGTCCCATTTTAAAAAACGTATCTCGATAATTCTTCAACGAAGCATTTTCAACAAAAATGTTTCAAACATTGTATGTATCAGGGTTTCCGTTTAAGAGAAGTAATGATCAGTGAACTCGAAGGTGGTGCCATTTGTAAACAAAACAGTATAGTTGTTTTATGTCCTTGAAATCACACAACTTTTGTCCGAAACGTTTTTGCTGAAAATGCTTCGTTGAAGAATTATCGAGGTACGTTTTTTAAAATGAGACACCCTGTATATACATATAAACTTGGAACTTTGACAACAATCAATGCCAGCTAATAACCACTAACTATATCAACTCACATATATGTGAAGTCGGCCGATAACCACTAACTAAATCAACTCACGTATATGTGAAGTTGGCCGGTAGACGCAGATTCAGTGAACTCATGTATACGTGAGTTCGGCCGCCGAGTTCGGTGTTAATTACCGATCAATTGCGCGCCGGCTGGCCGTGCACTCTCGGCGAATCGATCGCCGGGCTCCTCAAGCGCTTTTCCCAATCCAAGGCGCAGACGTAGCTGACGTATTTAGTTAGCTGACTTATTTAGTATATTATTATTTAGATAAAAACAAGTTAGTATCGGAATTCTCTCTGAACGACCCGGGATCGTCCAAGTAATTTTGTTTACGTAAGCAACGAGAGGCCGCGGTTGAATAAAAAGCTAGACAGTGCGTTGTGTTATCTAGGTAACGTTATCTGGATGACCAACTTGTCATTCATCTGCATGATATAAATATACGTTACGTGTCTGCATCTTGGACTGTGGAAAGCGTTATCTTTTTCAAGTAAAATTGTGCAGATGGTCACATCTAAATAAAGTTCTGGCAGCGACTTGTTCCGATCCAGATGGATCCGGACAAGTGTGTATTAGCTTCATCTGCGGCTCAAATTGAGCGTGGCGTTATTTTTGCTAAAATTATCCAAAGGGTCACTGATAATTCAATCTACATCGCTGCTGCAGATATTGTTTTCATCCAGATGAAAGAAGACACAGGTGACTGTATCCGAGTAAAGTTCTTGCGTCAAATGAATTACAAAAAAAAAAAAAAAAGGGTATTATTTCGACAGAACTGTCCAAAACGTAGACATTCAGCGTGGAGATGATTTAGCCTACACCGCTGCAAACGTGTAAAATATTGAAGCATTCGCTTCTACGTCACAGTCGCATCCGCGACTTAGTGTCGCGAACGCGACTGAGACTGAGATCGCATTGGGATTCATCTATAATGAAGACAAAGTGCCAAGAGCAATTTGCATATCTCATCTCATCCTGATGTGGCTAATTTAAAAATCACCCACGCACAACAGGCCGACAGGCCGCGGTGCTATTTTGGACGAGTATCAAACGCTAAGCCTGCCTTTCCCATTTCCAAAGCAATGCGAGAGCGAGGCTGCGCGTGACGCTCGCGCGAGCACGAGCAAGAGAAAGAGGCGCGCGAAAGAGCGTGAAACCGAAAAAAAGAACGCGCGAAAACTACCGTCGATGCACCACAAACAGTGTCCGCGGAACAGCCCGCGACAAAGGGTGCCATTCAGAGACGAAACGAGCTTTCGATCGTAGTCTAACAATAATACAAGAAGAAGAGACTAACGACGTTTGTATCCAGAGAGACACTCTTTTGTCATTCGGTCTTGTGTCATGCCCAGCTTACATTTAAACTACCTGCAAGGATAGTCTGAGGTCGGTTTAACCTTTTAATTGCTATAGGCGTATATACAGGATGTCCGGGAACTTTTGGAAAAATTGTGAGGATTAATCAGTTCAAACTGAGAAGAAAAGTGACGAACTATTTTGCAAAAATCGCAACAGTTGTTAAGTTATTATTAATTATTGAGAACGATCGCATCTAAAGACTCTTTTAATCGATAACTCGAAAATTTGCATACTTATTTGCAAAATGGAGGAGTGGAGGACTTTTTTGTTCAGAATGATTTGGAGAATGACTTTTTGGGAACGAAAAATTGTGAAGGTCAAACTGAGAAGAAAAGTTACGTACCCTTTTGCAAAAATCGCAATTGTTATTAAGTTATTAATAATTGAAAATGATCACATTCAGAGGCTTTTTTAATCGATAACTTGAAAACTTGCATACTTATTTGCAAAATAAGTGCGGGACTTTTTGTGCAGAATGACCTAACTTACAATTATATAACGGCTATTTTGTTTAGCGATAGATATGAGTATATTGAACTTTGAATCCTGAATCCTAAACCTGTCGCTAGACGCAATAGCCGTCATATAATTGTAGGCTAGGTCATTCTGAACAAAAAAGCTCTTTACCATTTTGCAAGTAAGTGCGCAAGTTTTCGAGTTATCGATTAAAGGGGCCTCTGGATTTTTTAATCATTAATAACTTAATAACTATTGCAATTTTTGCAAAATGGTACTTGACTTTTCAGTTTGGTCTCATTAATCTTCATAATTTTTCGTTTCCGAAAGATCCCGGACATCCTGCGTACGCCCTGACATGTCTATTGATATCATCGAGAAATTCCCTCCACATTCCTGTTTAGCCTCATTCATGCTCGTGTCCGTACATCTTTCTCGATAATGTTCTTTCCTTTTAACATTCGAATTCGTCGAAGGAAACATTTCTCCTCTGTGGTCCAATTAGCTCCCCTACTTCGCTTTATCTTATTCGATATATCCATTGAGACTCATTTTGCTATCACAAATTAAGAAAAAAAAGTCTCAAAGTGTAAATACGCTCTCTAAAAGTCGCGCTTTAGCAAATCCCTGCATATACAATCCCCTTACATTTCATCGAAGGACTAACTAAGCTAGGACCGAAGTAAGTTTTCACATGTTATCTCCGAGTAGCGCCGAAAAGCTGAGTGTTCAGCCGAGGAATCAATCGGACCCGCGTCAGCCGGCGCGTAAAACAACGATCCGGCCGAGGAAGCCTCGCCGAGAAGGCCAGGACACGGCCGGCTATCCCCGCTGCGGCGGCCTTATTCCCGGGGAATCCCGAATTTCCCATAGCAACGTGACGGTGCACTCCATTACCCATGACCTCCGCGCGCCCCGAGCACGCGCCTCCTCTGTATCTGCGAATCAATGCAGCTCCGCGTCGCGTGCATCCCGGCGTGCAGGCCGAAACGCGACCGTAGGCCAATCGCGCCGACGGCGAAGAGAGCGAGAGCGACCGGCTCTCTCCTCGGCTCTCGCGAGAGAGCCCGGGGCCAAATCCATCCACGGATCCTTTGAAAAAGTCCGGCCGGACGCGTCTCTTGGCAGCGCTCGCGCGGCGCGCGGTTTGTTCGCGCGGTGGCTCGCCGATGAAATCGAGCGGAATTCCCTGCTAAGATTGCAGTCGCGAACTTATTAGACTACGAAAGTAGAGAGGTTCAAAGCGGCCAGACACCAGACGGTGCGCTTCCTCAAGGCGCGCGCGGTTCAAGTTCACTCGCGCTTCCTCACACGCGACTCGAATAATGGGGGAGGGGGGAGGAGGGGAGGGGGCATAATAAAGTCGACACGCGCCGGGTCAGCGGGTTGATGAGTCATGACGTAGCCACAGTATAAAGGACAGTAGGTTCTCACTCAGTGCGAACAAAATAGTGCGAACGGTGGTCGTTTGTCGCGCATGACCGAACTGCACAAGCAACAATATGGCGGCCAATAGCTGTCAAAATGTGTAAGTGTAAGCAACGATTAACCATATGATCGAATTTTTAATATAATATTGTTGTTTTATTAAAATCAGTAAAATGAATGAAAGAGGTGGCTATAAATGTTGCATAATAAACTGCAAAAGTGCAAATTTAAATTTGCAAAGTGTTAAATTTTGTTTTAATCAAAATGTGTCCCCTTCGAGACAATGGAATGTAAAAAAAAGGCGGACAATTCAATATCATTTAGTTTTCGAGATTTTCTACCTGTTACTTGTTTGAAATTTAGCACCCTGTATATATATATATATATATACATCCTTCTATATTATAATTAGTAATATGCTATATATTATTAATTATAATATTATTTTACACATTATATTAATAATAGTTCATATTTTTATATTATTTTATAATGTATATTATAGATTTGACAATAAATATTGAAAAACAGCAATAAATCTGTTTTAGCTATTCATTCATTGTCACTCAAATTATAACTCGCGCGCAACCAATAACATGACGGTCTTGTAGCACTTGAGATCAAAAGCACCGCCACCGAGTGAACCTACTGTTCTTTCTTATACTGTGACGTAGCTTTGGAAACGTCGCGTCCGCGGCGGAACGTTCGCAGGAGCGCTGCGGAGCGAGCGAGATCCGGGAAAGTGTGTCGCTCCTCGGAATTGCAAAAGCGTCCACACTTCGAGCCGACGGAGACGATTTTGATCGAGGCTTTCGTCTGGGCCGGGCGACATTCGACGCTGAAGAGCGATGGATGGATGGATGGATGGATGGCGGAAGACCGCGCTTCTCATCGTTTCTTTGCCTCAGCTCTCGCTCGTGTTGCGCGCCTCGACTATTCTTTCCTTCCCGTTTCCTTATTTATTATTCTTCATTGTTAATGTCGCGGCTCTCATGCAAATTGCAATTTGCGAGACTTGACGGGATTCACCAATCACGATCGATTATTCCCGGGCCGTAAGAAGGATCGCCGAGAGCTCGCTGCGTCAGTCCGGCCGCTTGCGTCTCTTCCACGTGTCGCTAAAGCCTGCGATCTACAATATGCTCTTTGTCTTCTTCATCTCTTTCCGACCTGAGCCTTGTCTCAGAAAGTCAGAAAACGATAGAGAATAACAAGAAGCGGGGAGCACATTGTGGATCAGGCTTCAGGAGGACGCGACTCGGGGTCGCAACCGCGCGGTACATCCCGAAGTATTTGCAGGAGGACGCGTACTTACCGGGGTGAGAGAAATACGCGCGAGACCTCGTCGATATCCTGCGAGACAGAAATACATTTTCGAGCGGGCAGGACGAGGAGAGGAGATACTCGCTCGCAAGAAGCGCTAAAGACACGCGTTCGCTCGATGAACATCGAAGGCCAAAGTGAAGCCTGAGCTAATCACCGACGTCGATGTACAGGATGTTTAAAAAAAAACGGTTCACGATTCTAAGGGTGAGTAGTGCTCGCAAAATGAAAGAAAAAGGTCCTAACAAACATAGATCGAAAAATTAATATCGTGTAATGTTGTGGACAATTATTTATTTGAATCAAAGCGAGCGATTTAGTCGCTTCTGGTGCTTTTGTATTTTCTGATGTAATCCGTCTGTCATTTATTGACTACCATGCTTTAAAAAAATCCCTATAAAGTCTCTTTACTCTTGGAATATAAATAAAGATATATTTTCTTCTCATCTATAAACATATTTTATTCCAAGCAAGAACTTTGTTAGTCACATATTTTCCTGAACAGCGAACAGTTGCGGAGAACCGTCACAAAGTTTTCACAATATGTTAAAACATTATCGTATTATTTTAATCAAGAGATAACAGAAATGCGTTTCATGCATGGCGCACTCGTTTTAATTAAAACAAATAATTGTTCACAGTTCCGACGATATTAATTTTCGACCCGTGTTTATCGGGACTTTTCTCCTCCATTTTGTGAATACTATCTGCTCTTAAAATTCTGAACACCCTGTATAAAGGTCAAGTTGAGCCACCTGATTAACTTCAAAAACATATAGGATAGAGAAAGATGTTAAATACAAAAGTTGTAGGATCTTAAGTGACGCATCGCATAGCAATACTTGCATGACCTTGAACAGCATCATCAAGGTTACCTTTGGAAATTTCAAAATCAGGTTAACAAAAATTAGATCACTATTGTAACAGCATATTCTTAAGACCAAATAGATTAAAAAAACTCTAGTGTTACTTTCTCTTCCAACGAATAATTCGCCAAGATAAGTCCAATGTTGTAAAAGTTACCAAATTTTCTTTAAATATCTCAAAAAATAGCAGGCAAATAAAGAGATGTTTCAGACAAAAGTTGCTCAAGTCAATCGGCAGAAAGAGACGGTAACATGAAAAATGGAGGTTTCCACTTAAAAAACGCAAGGTGACGCTGCTGTTGATGATGCTGTTCAAGGTCACAGTATTATTACGTAAGTCTCACTTAAAACACTTTACGACTTTTGTATTTAACATTTTTTTTCTGTTTCAAAGTTATTCAGCTGGCCCATTTTAATTAGGTGCCTCACTCTGCATGTCGTCGGCGTTTTCATCGAAAAATCCGGGCAGGGCCGACGCTGGAGAGCGGCTCGAAGGCGCCTCGTGAAATGACACATTTGTCCGCGGAAGGACATCTCGATCGTCGTTAATATAACAAACTTGGGTAAATATATAGAAAAGGGTATACCTTACCGATTTTTTTCATTTTGAAATATGTTATAAAGGATGACATTCTGAGTGACTATTCCTAATACAATTATATGGGAGTCGCTTATAGTTTCTGAGATATTTGACTTTAAAGTTTTATAATTATACGTTAAAGTATATTTGAAGTAGACAAGCAGTTTTCATTCACTTTAATATAGGAAACAGTACATATAAGCGGGAGAAGGGCTCCGCCTCTCCCCCAAACAAATCTTAACCTAACCTAACTTATTGTATCTTTATATATTTTTGGACATTGTTGAAAAAAGTTCTCTTAAGATCTATCACCTGGCTCAATTTAACTTATTATAATATTTGCATATAATTAGGTGTTGTGACTTTTAAGGAAATCTTGTTAACATCGCCCAACAATATATAAAGATGCAATAAGTTAGGTTAAGCTAGGATTTTTTTTGCGAGGGGGCGGAGCCCCTCTCCCGCTTATATATACTGTTCCCCATATTTCTATGTATACACTATGTTTGGATTAACTGTTTGGATTGCACTGTAAATAACGTCAGCTTATGATATCTGGAATTTAATTCCAGAATAACCAAAATTCCAAAACTTTAAAATCAAATATCTCGGAAACTATAAGCGACCCCCATATACTTGTATCAGGAAGTCACTCAGAATTTCATCCTTTATAACTTTATATCAAAATGAAAAAAAATCGGCGAGGTGTACCCCTTTCTATATATTCACCTCTGCTTCAAATACACTTCAACGTACAATTATAAAAGTTTAAAGTCAAATATCTCAGAAACTATAAGCGACCCTCATATAACTGTATTAGGAAAAGTCACTCAGAACTTCATCCTTTATAACATATTTCAAAGTGAAGAAAATCGGTAAGATGTACCCCTTTCTATATATTTACCCAAACTTGTAATAAACAATTAGCTCGCAGGTCGCGCGAACGGGAGATTAAAGGACACGGCTGTCCAGGACGATGGCGCGCGATCGCTCGACGAGCTCCAAGGCACTTCGAAAGAGGGAACCCGCTGACGCGCGCGAGCGCGGACTGGACGAGTTAATTTTAGTTTAATCGACCGACCTGATAGGCGCGCGTACGAGCGACGACGCGCATATACGAGCGTGCACGACAGCGAGTTATACGAGGTGTCAGCGAGCGAGCGAGCGAGCGCGAGCCGAGGACAAAGCGAACGGCACGCGACGGGAAGCGCTCGTAGGGATGTGGCCAATGTCGCCGCGATTTACGCGATGTATTCATCGCGCGTGAGAAGCGGACGGTGAGTGCGGAACGAAGCGGTAGTCGTTGTCAAACTGACCTTACATTTCGTCGCGTAAAATCGGCAACGGCTGTGGTCGCGCGACAGCGACAACGTAACACGCCTCGTTACGTCGGTGAAATCTCAAAACGACGGCTGTGAAAAGAATCGAAAGACACGTCGAAGGGGGATAATCTCACGGCTCGAACATGCTGGGAGGGAGAGGGGAGGGGAGAGGAGAGAGTCGCGGATATCCGCACGGCTAAAGCCGTAAAGCGCGACGTTAGGCACGTCGGTGGTTTACGCGCGTGTATCGACACGATACGCGCCTCGTTCCTTCCCCCTCCCTCCCCCTTCCGTGAAATTTGCTTCCGAGTTTCCCGACTTTTGAACAACGACGAGCGACATCATCGGCGCGCCCAGGATCCTTGACGAGTGCGGCCGGCCAGGGCCGACGTTTCGACGCGACCGGCGACGCATCGGCAGAATTTCACGCGGCCGGTTCTCTAATATCGATCGTAGAATCTGCGAGTACAGGCTCGCGTGCTGGCGGATTTTACGTGACTGCGTTCAGCATTTTATACGTAATGACGCTCGCGGTTTCAAGCCCACCGCCGCCCGTCGGATATTTCGCCCGTTTTAGAAGAGCCCTCCGATAATCTGACTCCGGCATCTGCCTCGATTCGATCGAAATCTTCATGGAACTTTTGTCTCTGGATCTTCGCTTAATAAAAGAAAGAACCTGATGTAAAGAAAAAAAAAATTACATAATGTTACATTATGTAAAATTTTTCGTTATAGTATCAAGTTCTTTCTTTTTACATTATATGAGATTATAGTTAATTCAACTATATTCTTCTATCAGTGTGGGAGAGGACCCACTGTGCAGCAAAGGATTAAGAGTCGACTTTGCAAAAGTATCCCGATTCCGGTGATTCTTTAAAGAGGCTTCTCCCCGATACGTTTCTTCGATCTCGACGACCTCGAGAAGAAGAAGCGGCCACGGATGAACCGTGAAGAAAAAATTTCCCGAAGAGGAACATCTCCCGATGCATCCCGGGGTAAATTTTCGTTCACAGATACGCGGGATTTAGATCGCTCGGTTTCGATCCGCACGACCTCTCGCCCTCTCTCTTTCTCTCTTGGACGAACGAGTGATCCATATGCATATCAGTCCCCGGAGGCGGGAGAGGGAGAGAGACGAGCCTTTAGCGGCGAAGTTATGGCGTATAGATCATCGTGTTAGAATCAGATAAACGGCGGACCGGCCACGCTCCAAAGAGAAAAATAGAGAGAGAGAGAGAGAGAGAGAGAGAGAGAGAGAGAGAGAAAGCAGCAGGGTAGACACAGTGTCGCAATGCAGACCTCCCCCGCCGCGATAAAAATGAAAAAACGTCGCGCGATCTTCGATCCTTCCCGAAATAATTCCGCCTCGCCGCTTCATCGTAGATCATTGCGGACGCCAGCGTGTTGTTAAGGCGGACAAGATTAAAGCAGACACTCTATCTGCATATGGATAAGATACGGATTATCGAATTATCATGGCGCGCGCGCGCGCGCGTGCGAGAGAGAGAGAGACATCGGGAGAATCGAAGAATCGGGCGTGAATCGAGAGATTTCGCTCATCGCGGAAAATTCCTCATTATTCCAACACTCGCGCGCCAATTAAGGCTATCTAAACGCATGGTCGGGAAAACTAACGAGATATCTCCGTGTGTGAAGAAGATTATATAAGAAATATTGAGTCTTCTTACTTTTGTCGCGGAACACTCCTGCATTGTGAAGCATGATAATTGATTTCTTGACGTAAGCGCAATTATTTATATTTAGATTATTACTCTAGTCGCTCCGATTTCGTTTTTTTCCATAACGACACGTCGAATCGACGATGAAGGAAACTGTTCTCCGTCGACGCGGCGATTTGCACACACACTGTCACGTAGCAACGATCTTCCATTCCACGGCGCGGCGTCTAATTAGCCCGCTCTGCTCTACAACGAGGCGGCGCACAGCGGAGCCGGCGAGCCGTGTGAAAAAAAGTGGGCAATCGTCTCCGGAAATCGTCCCGTCGAGAGTCAAGTTTCCGATCGCAAATTCGGTCGCTCCCAATGGGTGCGCGTTCACGAAGCTCAACAGTTGCACAACAGTTGAGCATCCGATGAGTGAGCAGTAGAAATGTACACTGAACGCAACTGATCAGAGTTCCGAATTGTAGGTTAGGTCATTCTGCACAAAAAAGTTCTATACCATTTTGCAAATAAGTACGCAAGTTTTCGAGTTATCAATTAAAACAGCTTCTAGATTTTCAATGATTAATAACTTAACTGTTGCGATTTTTGCAAAATGGTACATGACTTTTATCTTCTCGGTCTGACCGGATCAATCTTCACAATTTTTCGTTTCCAAAAGATCCCGAACACCCTATATATAATATAATATTGTAATAATATATGTATGATAATATTCATAATAATATATCTCAATTTATAATTATAATTTCGATAGTTGTCTACTTTCAAAACAATATTCCTGCTCAAAAAGTATCCGGCAATAAAATACAAAATATTCAATTATTCAGATAAATGTATTTTATCACCTTCAAAGTTGTTCCCATTCTGTGCAACACACGTATGCCAACGCTTAACCCAATCTTCAAAACACTTTTCACAAGCCGATTTGGGTACGGCCTCGAGTTCCTTCAGCGAATTCTCTTTTAGTGACTCAGTCGTTTCAAAACGCTTACCACGAAGCGGTAATTTGAATTTTGGAAAATCACGACGCGTTGCATGAATTTTTCTTTCGTGGTAGGTGCTTGAAAAATCATTTCTTCGGTTACATTTTTGCGGTACTAGTTTTGAAAAAAATTTAGCTTTTGGTACCAGCCGTGTTGCAGCGCATCTTATGCCCGAAACTTCGGTCAAAATGGTATGGACAGAGCCAATTGATATTTCAAGCTCGGCAGCAATCTTTCTTTCATTCACACGGCGATTTTCAAGCACTAATTTCTTTATTCTTTTAACGTTTTCCTCGGTATTTGACGCGGGCGGGCGACCAGGACGAGGCGAGTCTTCAACAGCTATATGACCCTCTTTGGACAATTTATACCACCCATACGCCTGTGTTTTTGAAATACAGTTATCCCCATATGCTTTGTGCAGCATTTTCAACGCGTCAGCGCAAGAAATTTCGTTGAGAACATAAAATTTAAGACAAATTCTTTGGTCCACAATATTCGACATCGTAAAAATCGCAGATGATACCTGAAGTCGACTGACACAAACAGCTGCCACGAACAAACCAATTGACAGATCGCAATCTGATTCTGTGTGGAGGTACAGTGGTACCAACTTAACCACAAAACAAAAGGATTTTGAAATATCATAAACGCGCGTTATTTAAATGAGCAATTCCGGGTACTTTCTGAACAGAAGGTACTTTCTCCCAATCCTCGCATATATTATCATAGCGACTTTTTTCCACATCAAATGGATCGTACTTTGGCTTGAGAAGAATCCACGCCCGAATCGAAGAAAAGTACAATTTAAAGTTTAAAGACGGGCAATTTTACAACGTCTCGAGGAGAAGTAGAAGAATGCTTATATAAAATCTTAAATTCTGATTTGATTAAAGAGAGATGTTCCACTTCGCGGAATGACATATTTTAGGCTGCATTCTTAAGAGACACGTCGATTTATCGAAAGATAATACCCCGAAAAAATCGCAACGAATGTGCGCCGTTTCCTGTTAGCATTATCGCGTGCCGCTGAAAATATTAAAAATCATTTCCTCCCACTGCGGATCGATTTTTTCATTATCTATTATTGCGGATTAATTACTTGATTACTCCATGAGTCACAATATTTACGGATGTTTTGCGTTTCGAATCACCGGCGGAATTGAGAGACAGAAAACAACAGCCATTGTGCAGGCGACACACACACGCCGGCTAAAGCGAAATAATTATGCGCGCATAATCACGAAGCGTGTATCTCGCCAATTTAAATAATTGTTGTGTGCAATGTTAAATGAAACAACAATGTTTATAAGCACACTGTTACCATCGACGTTATTATTAATCCATACGCATCGCGGAAAGTTACACGGTCGGATTTTGCATGCCTCGCATGCGCGCGCGTGTGTGTGTGTGTGTGTGTGTATTTATATTTCTAACGCCTCGGAAAACGTGTCTCGCTTTTTCTTTCCCCTTTTTCTCGGTCTTAAGTTGAAGTTGATTACGAGTGTATGACTAATAGCTAATGTAAAACATCTTTATTGCTCTTCGCTCCGCTCAGAGAAACGTGTCCTTCTGCATTCCCGAAATATCATTATCTCGTGCTTCACACTCGCCTCTTCTAATAAATGACGATCACAAAAAGTTAGAAATTACCGCCTCTCCGCGAATATGAACAGTTTACGCACGTGGAAGCTGTCGCGCGACGCCACCCACAGCTTTCGAATAAATTTATCGGCGGTTCCGAGAATAAGTAAGCCAAATCTTTAGCCTAAAGCCTAATTCACAAATGAGCGAATGTATCCTTCCTCGTTTTACAACGAGCAGAGCATTAACCGCCGACGAAGATACTCCACATTAGCTATCAGTCGCATATACATATCTGATCCCGCAATTTTCAGCTCAAGACCAAAAGAAGCTAAAAAAACAGGACATTTTTTCCCGAGACGTTGGCAATGTTATTACAAACACACACATACACATGCACACAGATACACGCATGCATGCACGCTATACAAAATCTGTCAATCGTGTTGCACAGTCTATTATTCCATTAGTCTATGTTAACGGCGGTGGTAGCAACGTATTTAAAGAAAAAGTTAGGTTAGGTTGATTGTTCGGTGCGCGATATCGCATACAGCAATGATTTCAATCGCCAAGGTACATACTTCACGATCATGTATACCTAATTATTTCACTTCAGCCGTTGCGTTTCGTCGGCACAAGTGCGGCCTCGTGTGTTTCGATTCACCGTGCGCGCGCGCGCGGCGACACAACGAATTACGTCAGGCCCGCTTCGTCCGCTCGCCCGCGTTCCTCGCTCTTTCCTCCTGCTCCTACTTTTTTTTCGCTTTTACCCACTTTTATATTCACTTTTATTCGCGCAGTCGCGACGATGACGTCGGGATATTTGCGAAGCATTAAGCCGCGTGACTCGTCGATTCGTCGGCGGATCTCGGCCCACTGCTCTCTTTTCGGCAGGAAGAACGCGCGCCGCGGCGCCGGGATCCACGCAAAAGTAAATGTCGCGTCACGCGAACGAGGAAGCGCAATTTTCGGCCTTCCAGGCCGCACGCGGGCCGATTACACGCCACTGACTCATCGATTAACACATCTGATCTCCTTCCGCTGATTACTCTGATGCTCAACGCGAGTTTTCCACCATTGAAGATGCGGCAGATTAATGCGATTCGCAATCCACGTTCTCGTTAGGTCACCTCGGGTAGGGCTGCCAGATTTAAAAGTTAAAAGATCTAGACGCAATTTCTGGAAAAAAAACTAGAAAAAGAAATTAAAACTGTGGTTTATAGAAATATATTTTTCGAAGGATACAGCGATGGATAACGAATATCTAATAACTGCAACCTAGTAATCTAGTACGTAGTTGTAAATCTGGACAACTTCAAAAAAAAAAAAAAAAAAGGAACTAGAAAAAAACTAGAAAACTGAAAAAAGAAATTAGAAAAAAATCTAAAACTGTAGTTTGAAGAAATATATTTTTCGAAGAATACAACGATGGATAACGAATATTTAGTAGCTGTAACCTAGTGATCTAATAGTCGTAAACCTGGACAACTTCCGGAAAAAAAAACTAGAAAAAGAAACTAGGACTGTAGTTTGTAGAAATATATTTTTTTTCGAAGGATACAGAGATGGATAACGAATATCTAATAACTATAAACTAATAACATAGCAGTTGTAAATCTGAACTAAAAGAAAAAGAAAAAAAAACTAGAAAAAGAAACTAAAAAAACTTCCAAAAAGAAACTAGAAAAAGAAATAAAAAAAGAAAATAAATTAGAACTGCAGTTTGAAGAAATATATTTTTCGAAGAATACAGCGATAGATAACGAATATCTAGTAGCTGTAACCTAATAGCTGTAAATTTGAACGACTTACGAAAAAAAAACTAGAAAAAGAAATTAAAAAAGGAAAAGAAACTAGAACTGTAATTTGAAGAAATATATTTTTTGAAGAATATAGCGATAGATAACGAATATCTAGTAGCTGTAACCTAATAGATGAAAATCTGAACTTAGGGGAAAAAAATTAGGATTATAGTTTATAGAAATATATTTTTCGAAGGATACAGCGATGAATGACGAATATCTAGCATTTGTAAGTAATCTGGACGTTTCTGATATCAGCTGGACAGCTAGACGGTAAAATCTGGACCGTCCGGCTAAAACCTGGACGCCTGGCAAGAACCTGAGCCCGAAGACGTCTCAATGTTCGTTGTAAGAACAACGCCTTATTTGTTAACATCACGACGCGCGCGAGTGCTGCATCGTAAGGACCTTCGCGCGCCAATTGCCATAACCGTAAACGTAAGACGTAAACTCACGCTGACGAACCAATCGGGATATTGCTTTAGGTTCGTATACTCCAAAAGAGAGTAGAATTGACGATAAATTTGATCGTAAGTAGATGCAACTGAGATTCGATCGGTTGAAATACTGCTCACATTCGGCCCGAGTTCCAACTCCACGGTTTCTTCTACCTCCTCCTGGGTGCAACAATCCTAAAGCTACATCCTCTTATTGCTGCTTCAGCCTAAGGTTACGTCTTATGTCTTGACGTTGCGACAATTTAACCAACCCGATGCCTTTTCTCGATCAAATTGGGATAAAGATCGCATCCAGGATCTAGTCGAACTTTGCTGCTTTTAACGTGAAAATGGACGACGGGAGGAGAAACAGTCGAGAGATACCGAAAGTACTAGCGTCACGGATGCTTTGGGAATGATCGTAAAACGAAAATTTGCTGGGCTCCCTGGGAAGAAGTATAAACTGCAACCGATACGCGATTTATGTTGATATCGTTATTCCACGATCCAAGAGAACAAGGAAAATCTGCCGTCGGGATAAAGAAAAAACGAGCAGGATAATAGGTAGAAGCGGGTTGGAAGTGAAGAGGAGAAACTCAAGCCGGGTTCGGGCCGACCAATAAAGCAGACGCGAGTCTGCAATGCACCGTCTCACTTGATATCGTTATAAAGAAACAAAGATGGCCGCGGTGCATCCCAAAAGTACCCAAGTATAGCAGCTTTTTATTTCCCTTCCGGAGCGAGACGCATATCGCAGGCGGAGCGACCCTGTTCTTTTCTCGCGCTTCTTGGCCGCCTAACTCGGCCCCGGCCCGCAGATATTTCTCTCTATTTCCACGTTTATTTCTACTTTCTTCGTTTCTACTTCTTCGTGCTCACATAGGGGAGTCATGAAGGGGTGGAATCACCCGGCTCGGAAATCTCATAGATGCAAGCACGCTCTCCCGCGCTTACGATATACGCGACACGTATCGACACTCTCTCTTCTCCCCTCCCGGCATTTTTGTCGACGAGTTCATTACCTCGAACGAAAGAGCCCGGAATTCCACTGGAATTCCAGCTGCGACGAGAGATCCGCCCGCAACGGATCCCGAGTAGAAAAATTAATAGGACTCTGCTAAGGGCCTGATTATTTTTCCCTAACATTAATCGGGTCCTAGTAGGGATAGAAAGACAAGAGCCCAAACAAGATGTGTAATAAATGATTTAACGATTCCTTATAAAGTGATATGAGGGCCTTATAAGGTAATATTAATAGGAAAATTATAAGGGAATATTTTTATTATTGCTTAAGTAAAAATATTTGTTCTTTCATTCTAAGAAATTTAGACTGTAATTTCTTTGTTTCTTTAACCTTGTTAGTATACAATTTATAACTTTGTTAGTATACAACAAGAATTTTTATTTTAAAAATATAGCATACTTTACAATAAAATATAGCATTCTTTACACGTAAAAATCTTGCTACTGTTTTTATTAATGTTTGCTGCATTTCAAAATCAAGGCAATACTAGAAAAATCCTTGAAAGAGACTAATAAATATGGTAACTGATAAAACTAATAAAATAATAAAATTTGTTTTTAATGCGGTATAATTGAAAAATCTTTAAAAAAACTAAATAGAGCGTACTTATTGAAACAATACTAAACTATAACAATTTTATTACACGCTTCAGATCTCATTAATTTTCTATAACAAAACTTGATTTTGTATATCTAAAGCATCCTTAAAAGATCCTTCTAAGATCTTTCATCAGTTTTCCATGTTAAAGCGATATTTCGTAAAATTCAAGGCATGTCTAAAAAATCCTTGCAAGACTTTTCTCAGCTTTCCTTACCAAAGCTTGATTTATTGGATCTAAGACATTTCTAAAAAAAAATCCTTCTAAGGCCCACATCTGTTTTCCTTATCAAAGCTTTATTTCGTAAAATTTAATAAGGCATCCTTAAAAATCCTTAAAAAATCCTAAGGCCCTTCTCAACTTTCCTTACCAAAGCTTTATTTATCAGATTTAAAGCATTCCTAAAAAATCCCTTTAAGGCCCTCATCACTTTTCCTTATCAAAGCCTTATTTCGTAAAATCTAAAAGGTATACCTCTAAGAGATCCATTTCGGAGCCTGATGTGACAATGATGAGACATCCCTTAACAGAGCATCCTACTTCTCAGCCTTATCGAGGCCTTATGCTCCATCAGGATGACCCTAACAATTTTTCGCTCGGGATCTGTCCGCGACGGATCTTGATCGGGTCGTGAATACATTCCTGCGCGCTGCGCGGGTGGGGATCAAAGCGCGACATATGTGCCGGTCGCATAAGCGCAATCGACAAGGAAGAACGAGGGGGAGGGAAGCTTGAGGTCGCTCGTTTGGAATTGCTCGATTAAAGCCATAGCCTGCAGGCAGGCCCGCTGTGAAAAGAGTATCGCGCGGCGAAGCGCAGCGGGACGAGTCGCGAGGTTGCGGCGAAGATCGAAGACGGAACATTTCGGGGGAACTCTCGTCGCGGCATAACCGCGGCCATGTTGCCATCGTCTCATTCCTATGCCGGTCTCGCCGCGAGAGGTAAAAGTCGATTCGCGGCCGAGCGACGGAACAATACGAGTTCCTAACGAGGCGGTTTCCAACAACCCCTTATTTCCCGCGTCCGCCGGGGCGCGCGCGAGCGGCGATATTCGCGGGGAGGCTTGGCGATAATTGCGCGACCCCCGGCGAAGTGCAACGGTAAATCGCGCACAAATGGCGCGGAAGAGAAAAGTTTTGTCGCTGGGAAGCGCTCGATTAAGGCGTCCCGTAGACTGCAGGCGCTGCCGATCGGCTATCAAAAGGCTATCGGGCGTGTAAAATGAAGCGCGCTCGCGCGCGGTGCGGCCGGGCCGGCGGGATAAGACTTGCAGAATCGACGTTATATAAATCCGCCGTAAATCCGTCCGCCTATCGTCCGCCGACGACGACGGCGGCAGCGGCGGCGGCGGCGGCGGCGATCGGCAACGGCCGCTTCTCTCGGAAATGATTACACCCGTAAACAGAGCCGCCGCCGAGGGAGAGGAGTTCATCTCCGCCGCGGCCGGAGAGATCGAGTCGGAGCCCCAGCCGCGCTCAGCGACGCGGTAAATATTTTGCCGGGATTCCGGAGATAACACGGAGATCGCGCTCGCTCGCTCGCTCGTGGGACTTTTTCATCGTCGTCCGCTGGCAATGAATCACGGAGCGGGCATCGACGAGCGCGTAACGCGATATTTGCAGATCGATACAGCGATAGCGTGCGGCTGCGTGCGGCGAAATTGCGACGTAACCCGAGACACCGCGTCTCCGGGTGTGTACGGTAAACTCGCGCGGAATCGAGATTCAACGTTCAGCCCGGCCGCTCCGCGGCGCGGCGCGCCCAAACCGCGGCGCGCGCGATCGCGAATAATTGATCCAAGGCGGCCCTCGAGTCGACCAACGGCGCGGCGTCACTTTTAGCCGCCGGCGTGGCGAACTTAGATCGCGCCGTTTGACCCAATATCCGCGGCGTGATATTCCGTTTGAGCAGCATCGATTCACGCACACACGCGCGTCATCTTGCACTCTGCGACTTCAACTTCGCCGCGACGGATGTAAAAATAGCGCTCGTCACGATGCTCGCTTTTAACACACGACCGAGTCGCGCTCGCTCTCTCTCTCTTTCTCTCTCTCTCTCTCTCTCAATTATTCCAACGGTAACAGCGGTAATCGGCGAGCCGATCGAATCGGCCACTAATCGATCGCCGCTGACCGACGCGACTCATAAGCTGAGAAGTGCCGCTCGTAACATCGGATGGGCGAGCTAGAAAGTCCCGCGACGTGTCAGGAACACGACTCTCGTCCTTCCGCGCCGGTCAACAGCCGAAGTTGTTGCGACATCACCATTTTCACCTGTGCGTACGAGAGATACCCGGGAGAAAAAGAAAGAGAGAGAGAGAGAGAGAGAGAGAGAGAGAGAGAGAGAGAGAGAGAGAGAGAGACGACACGATTCGCCATTATCCGCCCGTTCGCCGGTATTTCCGCTCCCGGTCGGCATATCCAGGCGATTGCAGGATCTCGAGTGGACTTTATTCGTCAACTTTTCATTAATTAACTACGTTTTCGCCCCCCTCAGCATAACAGCCGGTCCGTCGTTTCTCATGTCCCTCTGACGAGTCCTCTCTCTCCCTCTGACGTAACAGAAACGTGTTCGATCGAGACGCTTTCTCTCTCTCTCTCTCTCTCTCTTTCTCTCTGACAGATAAGCTGGCGAATAAATCAATTCGAAAATTCTCAAATTGGGGCGAGTCCAAAGAAGCGCGGAATACGTCGGAGCGAAGGCAAAGTCGCGCGTTCGGCGAGAGAATAAGTCAACGTGAGAGGTTCCGAAGCCGAGGGGGGCCGAGAAGCGAGAAAACTCGCGACTTGCTCAGCCGGAAATCGAGGAAAACAGGGCGAACGGCGAGCGGAGGGAGAGGGGGCGGAGGATGAGGAGGAGAGAAAATGCGAAGCGCTTGCGCGACCAACTCGTTTCCATGGCTTCGTAACGTTTCGCGTAGCAACACGAGGACTTTTGACCCCGTTCGATTGTCCTTCGAAACGGATCCGCGCGTCGAGGAAGCGAGGCGCATCGCCGAGACGCACGACGCCTTTTCCTCCGTCAGCCTCATCGCGCGGCGCGCGATTATCGAGTAGCCGAAGTCTCGGTTCCTACGTCGATCTTGCCAATTGTCGTCCGACTTGTGAAAGATCAATAGAGAATCCTGATGTGAGAGACGCTACACGCGGGCTATTGTCCCAGCTTGATGCCGCAAACGCTGGCTCCTCGGCTCGTTTCCGCCGTATTGAGGCTCCAAGAGATGCGCTCGGTTGGGAATTATTTGACTTTTAACTCTGAAGAGAGCTGCCCATCAAATACCAAACTAACTTTCCTTGTTATGTTTATAGTAAAATATCTTTTTTTTTCTTGAAATATTTACTATTCTCATAACATCTTACATCGGATATCAATCGAAGCAATTGCCATTGCCTTCGACTACTTTTTGTTATCTTCCTGATAGAAGCTGGATCCCTCATCGGAAGAAGGACTTGTCTCTTGAAGCGATCCAATCATCGACCCATCTCCGGAGTTCCTCGAGGTTGGCGAAGTACGTGTCTTCCAAGACGTGATACATGAGGCGGAGCAGGTGAACATCGGAAGGAACAAGAATCGGGGGAATACACTGGGTGCGGAAGAAGTTTCCATCCCAGGTCCATCAGTGTTTCTTTAACCGTTCTTGCCATATGCGGTTTAACGTTGTCATGTTGGAGAATCACTTTCCGCCTATCACTGGCTACTGACGGCCTTTTTTGCATCAATTTGTCGTTCAATCGCTCTAGTTGGCGTTGATAAAGTGTAGCATTAACTGCTTCACTGGGATTCAGATGCTCATGATATATCATGCCTTCCATATCCCACCAAATACGTAGCATTATCTTCTTTCCGTGAATATTCATTCCGCTTTGGTGTCCATGTTGAAAGTTGATCAGAACTCACCCAAGACATCCTTCGTTTCGTAGTACATCCATTTTTCGTCCCCAGTCATGATATGCCACAGAAAGCTTTTCTTCCTATGTTCAGTAAGGAAATACAAATGTTCAAGCGGTTCAACTTTGAGCTTTCTGACACCGATGAAGCATCCATTTTCCTTCCTTATGGATTTCTCCTAGAACATATAGCCACCTCAAAACGGTTGATTTATCGACTCTAAGGGCTACTGACAATTCTTTGAACGTCTGTGCCGGATTTTCATCCAATAACTCCTGCAGTTCTTCGTCGTCAAATTTCTTCGGCTGCCCTGAGCCAAGTTTCTTGCCTTGAACTTCAATATCATCTGCTTTGAAATGTTGCATCCATTTTTTACATGGTCTTTCCGAAGGTGTAGCTTCGCCATAAGTGTCCAGAAGCAATTGATAAGCTTCAGTTGCGCTTTTCTTAGAGTCAAAGTAATGAAGAAGCACATATTGGAAAAACACTTTATCGCGTTTCATATTCGCTTCATTCTTTATCACATTTTTCTCCACGCAGAAATGACTTTTGTTGACTGGGTGTTATTTACAAATGATGAAATGTATATAACCTCTAAAACCTAACGGCTACGACATGAACTAAAGTAACATCCAAAACCATGTTCTCAGCAGCACGAATTAAGGCAACTTCCTAATATATGCGAGAATTGTTGAATTTATTTTATCATAATGTTGTCACCATTGGTAGCGTAAATACTGACTTATAAAATCAGTATTGTCAGTGTCGTTACATTTTTTAATAAAATCAAAAATTCGCATGGGATGAAATTTCGTCCATAAGGGTAGTCCTTAAGGGTTGAGTGTGCACAAGAAGGAGACTTGACAATTAAAGTTTATTACTTTAACGAAAAACAAATCAATCGTCTTCGAGTCCTTCACTACGAATTTACAAACTTGATAGGACACGTGTGTCTCGTTAGTCATGAAAAGGTTAGGTTAGCAGGAAAGAAAAAAAAATAAACCTTTTTTTCCTTTGCGTACTTAGAAAGTCAGTCTGCTCGCGGAGCCCCTACTTGAGGGTTAATGTTCGATTATCTCAGCATTGCCTGCGCATTAAGCCTCGTCCTCAGCACATTCACAAGCAGTGTTAATCGTTGTTACGTATTACTAACTTATTCAACCACAGCGGTTGCGTAAGCATCAATAAGGACTGAAATTTGCACAACACGACGAGGCTAAGGCAGGGAAAGGCGTGAATTCAGCTCGCACTTTGAGCCTTCTAGTTGGTCCTTCAAGTCCGTCGAAACTTGCGAGGAGGAGGGAGGCTAAACGCAGAAGCCAAATTTTGACTTAGCGTGTATTCTTGGCCGCGCGAAAAATTGCAAATGCGCGTGAGAATAGCGCGCCTCGACGACGACGGCGATCTCTCGTCGCTCGGATTAACCGAGGCAAGCCACTAAGAGCGTGATATCGAGTTTGTTTCTCTTCTCACCAACAGACCCGTAACCGACCCGGTAACATTAAGAATTCCCCGACTGACAATCCGATGAATTAAAGTCCTCGCAGATGCAAATAAACAAATAGCGGAAAATTACTCTTCACTTTGATGAATTCCAAACAAGTTTCGGTCTGCCAGGAATTCGTCCCAAGATGGTCGCCGAGAGAGATCGACGACAACGAGAGCTCGATGCCTATATATTCGAAGAAATATATATATTCATCGAAGAAAAATATGTATCGCAAAAAAATCTTGTTCGCGGCTGTCAGGCGAGTGTAAAACGCGACGCGAGCTTTGTCTTCGTAATATACGCGCATTTTCGTTCCTTCAGCTCCGTGACTTCTGAACGCGTCCCTCGGCTTAGCGCACTTATGGGATTTATTCCAGAATGCACGATAAATTCTTCTCTCCCCCCCCGTCTCTCTCTCTCTCTCTCTCTCTCTCTCTCTCTCTCTCTCTCTCTCGCCCCTCTCTCCCTCGCGCGTGTTTATTCCGCGAAGGTATTCCGCTGACATCGGTCGAGATTTATGTCGAAGCAGCTGATCGCAATTTGGCAAGAAGCGCGCCTCAGGAGCGCTGGTGCAATCCATGCGTCCGCAACAAAGTGGCGGAAAAATCTCGCGAAATGCGCAACGGCGAACGCCACCAATTAAATGCCGCCCTGACGCTCGGACGTTTCGCCAACTGCGGAAGTGTGCGCGTTGGTTGCGTTTAATTACACGATCGATTAATATTTCATCCCGTAACAACCTCACGCGCGCGTGACCGATTGAGCAGAGTTCATTACGCACGCCGAAGAGCTCGTAAGCGTCAAGGTCACGTTGTTGAAATTCAAAGAGAAGGATAAAGATGAACCTCGAAAGAGAAGGATAAAAATACAACTCCCCTCTCTGTGAGTTTATATACATATATATATATATATATATATACATAGAAGTGCGTGTGTATATATACATATATATGTGAAATATATAATATATATATATATTTATATAATTATAATTATTAATAATAATTTAATTAAATCATTAATTATACAGGGTGTCCGGGATCTTTTGGAAACGAAAAATTGTGAAAATCAAACCGAGAAGTAAAGTCACGTACCATTTTGCAAAAATCGCAATAGTTATTAAGTTATTAATAATTGAAAATGACTACATCTAAAAGCTTTTTGATAACTTGAAAATTTGCGTACTTATATGCAAAATGGCAAAGGACTTTTTCGTTCAGAATGACCCAATCTATTATATACAGGTTCAGGATTCAGGATTCCAAGTTCAATATATTCATATCTAATCACTAGACATAATAGTCGTCATATAATTGTAGATTAGGTCATTCTGAACAAAAAGTCCACCATTTTGCAAATAAGTACGCAAATTTTCAAGTTATCAATTAAAAGAGCCTTTAGATATGGTCATTTTCAATTATTAACAACTATTGCGATTTTTGCCAAAAATCACAGTATTTAGTACTTGACTTTTCTTCTCAGTTTGATCTGATTAATCTTCATTTTCATTTTCAAAAGATCCCGGGCACCCTGTATGATTAATAATTATATATTTATATAAGTTTATGCAAATATATGTATATATCTATGTATACAGGGTGTCCCATTTTAAGGACCCATTCAAATATCTCAGAAACACTGCGTTAAATCGAAAAATACTTAAGACAAAAGTTGTTTAGCTTGAAGGAAGACATAGGACAGCGATAGCATTTTGTTTATAAATTGCTCCATTTTCGAGATATTTACTGACTATCAATTTTCTTAAATGGAAATCCAAATTTTTTATTGTATTATCTTTTTCTACCAATTAATTTGAACAACTTTTGTCTGAAACATTTTTTTATTTGCTTAATATATTTTGAGATATTTAAGGAAAACTTGGTAACTTTTCCAACATTTACCTTACGATATCTCGCGAACTATTCGTCGAAAGAAAAAATAGTATTAGACTTTTTTACTTTATTTACTATCAAGAATAGACTAATATAATAGTGCCCTAACTTTTATTAATTTAATAATTTTGAAATTTCCAAAGGTCGATAAATAAAGGCCGGTGTTTCCGGGAATGTCTCGAAATTCTTAAGCTTATCCCGTGTCCAGGAATTTAAGTCTTTTGTCCCAAAAATCAGAATTTCAACAAAATCATGATCATAATGCACGCTTTTAACTGCTATCAGAGAGAAATCTGAGAGCGGTCAGCGCGATTTATAGGATCGAATTTTTCGACGTGCCACCTAAAAAATTAATGTTAATGTGAATGTCAACTAAGCCACTCGCGTGGTAAAAAATACAATCGCAGGGTTTATGTCCAAACTTCTCTCTGCTGGTACTTGATTCACGCATTTGTTTGTTGCGAGTGCACAGCGGCATCTCTTAGCCCGTCTCTATCTCTCAAATTTAACTAAGATTCTCTAACAACCTATTTGTCAACCGTCACCTAAAAAATGTCCCAGAAATAGTCATTTCGCATCTGGCAACCCTAATCGGGATTCTAACGACGACGAAGGTTGCCCATTTTTCGCACGCACGCGAGCGGCATTTCTCGCGAACCTCTTTAACCGCATCTAACAACGATAGCTCAGAATATCAAGCAAACCTGATGACCCGACGATGACCATTATGATCATTATCGGGAAGAAAAAAAATTCGATTTAGCGGGCAATGTGATGAACGTATACTGGAAAGCAAAACAGTTTCGACAGTTTCTTCTAGTGGAAAAAAGTTTTTTCTTTTTTTTAGCAATAATTCTCAAATTTACAACTATACGAATTACCCATGTCACTAGAAAAAAAAAAAAAACCTGTCGAAACTGTTTTGCTTTCCAGTGTACGCGAGTGTCGCGCGTGGGAGCGCGCGAGTGCATCTCGCTCGCTCGCTCGCTCGCTCGCTCGCTCGCCGCACACTCGCACGCACGTTCGCAGCTTTATAATCGAACGCGACGATTTTCAAGGATTACCACGTGCCAGCGCGCTGTTCCTTCACGAGAGAACCGGCCGCACTCTCGCGCGGAGAGCGAAACACTTGGAGCGCGTATAAAACTGCGGTCGCGCACGCCCGGCATAACTTCGCGTCGCGCGTGTGCGATGATTTTTGCTATGAGAACGGGCCCGACCGACCGACCGATCGAGAGGGAGAGAGAAAGAGCGCAATTAACCCTTGCGTTCCCGAAACCGGATCGCGCCGGTTCCTATATATGATATTTTTAGGAATTACTTTACAACACACGTAGACTTACCGGCGCATAAAACCGCCGACAAATGTCAATACGCTCGGACTCGCGCGCGTTCTACGTGAAGTTTGTGCGCGGCAACAAAATAATCGACCATCGGTCCCAAGGCCTGTTCCGAAGTCGCTTTTGGAAACTCTGCTTTTGGTTCTAAGGGTGGTAGGCCTTGAACTAACCTAGATACGATCAGCTGATCAAGAGTTACCAACAAGTAATAAAAAATCTATCCACTTATCTAATATTACAAAATCATCCACTTCTCTATCTAATATTACAAAATTAATCGATGAAATCAAATTCGTAAATAGAAATAGTATCGCACGGCTGTGAGAGAGCGTTCAAGCGCGATCAGCTGATCGATCACGAAGCGTATCAAAGTATCGGTTTAAGGTCTGCCAACTTTGCAACTAAGAGCAGAGTTTCCAACACCGATCTCGGAACAGGCTTCTCTCTCTCAACCTCCTCCCCCCCACGATCTCATCGAACTTGAGATAAAAAAAGGAGGAAAGATGAAGAAAGTTAAAAATATCAGGGAGCGGACTCCGTGCGAGCTGTCGATGATTTGTGGCCGGCGAATGTCTCCGATTCAGCCTCGTTTAAATGCCGATCGCCGGTGACGTCGGAACGCAGGAACGGTATCCTTCGATAGCAACGAAGCGGCAGATTCGCCGCGAAGGACTCGAGCGTGCGATTTTCCGAGCAATGACGACGCTGTCTGTCACCCGTTAGATCCGTATTAGACAGTTATTATCGAGCCCGCTCGCGATACCGGATATCATAATCCGACCGAGCGATCGATAGCCGGAGCATGTCCACACGACGAATTGAACCTGTTACTTGATCTAATTACAGGGCGAGTCCGCGCTGACGCGGCGGATGGACGGTGGCGAGCGAATATCACGGCTGAGAGAGAAACGGAAACGCTCGCTTTTCGAGCCTCCAGAGTCGAGAGCGACGTCGCGCGTCTCCGCCACGTGCCGTACGA
>NW_020230185.1:1435000-1690000 GCF_003227715.2 Harpegnathos saltator | reverse complement strand
ATTCTCCACTATGAGCCGCCACTGTCCGTAACGAAGTAATACGACTCGACGAAGGATCAGCCGCGCTCTTTTATACCGAATTCGTGACCAAAAGGAGTTTTTCAACCGGCATGACCTATTAGCAGGCGAAAGAACATTTTTAATTAGAATAATAATAGAATAATTTTTAAATCAGAATTATCTTCAAGAGCACTGTATAACTTCACATTATAAAATCCTATTCTCTAGCGTCACACGACGGAACGCTGGTCGGTCGACTTCTACTTTCGCAAAAAAAGTCAATACTTTTGACTCGCTTCGCTGCGAGATAAAAATTCGAGCAGAACGGGAATGTCCCAGGCAGAACCGAAAATCATGATAACATTAAAATGATGAGGAAAAGTCATTTTTTCATCATAATTCGGTTATTTTGTCGTCATTTTGATGTCATGATTTTCTGTTCTGCCCGTGGTGCAGTTTAAACACAGAAAGTATTGTGAACGTGGCCGCAGATCTTCGTCTCATCTGTGTATTAAACCAAGGTCCGTTAATGAGGAACGGAAATAACGAAAAAAATAACGAAAATCGGAAATAACGATGATTCGTAGATACCAAATCAGTCCAACGTTACAGAATTATGAAGTCCGAAATGTTGAAATATTAATGTAGAAAGAAATGATAGATCAATATACACGTCATAGAAATATTTACGCTAATAAAAAAAAATGATGCTATTTAATTTTAAGGTAATATGACTAATTTTCCTAAAATCCAGATTAATATAACTTTTCGGATAGCGTAGAAAGTAAATAAAAATTTGGAGAAGTAAATATGGTTCGCTACGACACGTCGTCTGGGTAAACGCGCGGCGGCGTGAGTTCCAAGAAACGACGAGGCATTTACACGGGCAATGAGTTCTAAGAATCGTAGAGACCCGCGAGCAGACTCGTTGAAAAAATTGATGCTTTCGGGTTGAACGTAATATTTCGTTCGTTCATTCAGAATGGATTAATAAAATGCGGTTAAGATGTAAAATGTGATGAACTATTACGTATGAAAATATCAATAAACATTAAATGTATTATTTCAAAATATTTAGATGAGATTTTTATGTTTCGTTTCACAACCATGATCAGCCTCATCAATTTTTTCATCGCAAGATAAAAAACGCAATATCGCGAGACAAGTAACTCTGAATTGTTACAGCGTGATGTACATAAAATAAACTTACCCCTCGATGATTCCAGATGTCCCTCCTTGCAAAATATATCCTCGGGTATTTAATATTTTTCACAACACAAACACTAAATTTAACTTTGCACAATAACAGGCCATATTTTTACAACACTTGATAACAACACAAATCTTAAGCAACAAACGTGTGTAATTTCACACAACACTCCCGACGATCCGGTTTCGTTAATTACTTATTTTCGACTACTTGATGATACTTCGCCATGACAAATGCACGAAATTTGCTTTCGGTACTCTCGACGAAACAGTACACGCCGATATTCGCCTTTGGTAATTCAACATCGCGGAAAATACGCACGGTCGGCTTTTGGAATTCACGTACTAAGCGTTGCAATGCAACGGTCGCGATTTTCAATGTGTGCATATATCGGTGGATACGTATCACTGGCGTACTAACCAATCAAAATAATCTGTTCGAAACTGTCCGTTCCGTTTGAAATATTCCAAGAAGTCGGCCATGACAGAAAAAATTCCCGAGACTTTACTCAACTCTCCCGACGAACAATGTACATTTTCAGCGAATATTTAACGAAAGCTGTGCCATACCTCAATGTTTAACGATAATTCGCGGCCGAGACTCGGCTGACGAGTCGAAAACGAAGTTCCGCGACGCGAAAACCGAGCTGTCCTTATGCAGCTGGCGCGTTGAACTTTCCTCGGCATTCCGACGATTCATCCCACTTCACTTCGCGCGGCGGAATAAACGTTATTCCGTCATAACACACGCGCGAAACTTACTCTCGGCACTCCCGATAACAATTTAAGGCACGAGACTCAACTACAACGAGTTAAAATCAAGAGAAGTCACGGACGACGGTTTCTCGCACACTACACAACCCGTAACCGGCGCCATAACTAAATACGAATGCAACAGCGCCACAAGCGGGATACTCGAGAAGCTGAGTCGACCAATCGCGGTGATTCATTTCTTTCCGTAGTGGAACTATTTATCTGCACAAAGTGTACGAGGTACAGGCAGAGAGAAAAAGGAGAGATGTCACGGGCCACTTTTAGCCGAGCCCAGTGTGAAGCGCCCTCTGCACAACCGTGCACATCAACTACGATGCCAATGTCCACGACACTTTTCTGATTTTCCCCACCACGCACGCACACATAGCCGGCTCAGTCTATCCATGTGGACCACGTGCTCGGCAATCGTCGGCGCGCCGAGCGACGGAGAGATATCATTCCCTCCTTCTCGCTCTCGTGTTCGCTCAGCGACGTGAGCGAGAATATCTTTCCCTCTTTCTCGCTCTCGTTTTCGCTCAGCGACGCGAGCGGCCGAGGCTTTCTCTATATTCTTATGTCTATGGTCTATGGCGACCTACAGAAATTCCGTGATGCGTTTTCGAACGCGACCGCGTTGACAGGTCTGCTCTTTTTGCTGCTCGTCACATGGACGAGTCAGCGTACGTTCTCCTCGCTTGCTCGCGGCTCGCAGTGTTCGTCTCCTTATATAGTGAATCGGGACACCGGAGAGGAGAGAAGGTAGTCACGCTGTTATCATGAGCAAGACGATCAGCCAGGAGGCCTACGACGAGGTCGTCCGGGAGTTCATGCAGGACTTCCTCATGACCGCCGAAGAGGCTATCGACGACGCCGTCAGGCACTTCGAGACTCAGGTATCGTCGCATTTTTTCTCTGCTCACTCGCTTCGCTTGTTGATCAATGAAAAATGTCACTTTGCCTCTTTGCGGCTTGACGGGCCGCTTTAGCGAGCCGTTGGTCGCTGCTCCTGCAGCCGGATCCTTGCAAGGTTCTCAGCACGTGCGGGATTTTGAAAAATCTCGCCCATGCGTGCGTCTGACAGAGTTTCCTTCCGCGTCGAAATAGCTCGTGTTCGACAGCTTTGCTCGAGACCTTGATGGTCGTCGAAAGCCTCAAGGATCCTTTGCCTGCGAAAGCCCTATCATTAACCCGAAAAGTCGATTTTTAAGTTTACATCCGGCTGCCGCCAGGGTAGCTTGGCTCCATCGCCATTGTGGAAGTTCCTCAGCTTAAAACCGCGTCCTGGGATGCATTTGACCTTGATCAATGAGAAAGTTCCTTCCGCACTTCTCCTTTCTTGCACTCGCGAATGCCGTGACTCATCGGCGAGCCAGCGCGCCGCCGAGGATTTTCTTTATCGCCGCAACAAGAGAGAGAGAGAGAGAGAAAAGTGAGATTGAAGGACGATAACGAGGCTCGAGGTTGCGTGGGAATAAAAAAGAAAAACAAAGAGCCCGGGACCTTTCTGCAATCATACTTTTTACAGACGCATTTATGTCGCGCGAGAGCAAAACTTGCCGCGCATTTCTTCCCCGAAGGCGTTTTCACTTTCGGAGCACTTTGCGCGGCTTCGCTTGAGCAGTCACTCGATAGATCGATCTTCATCGATTCTTCCGGGATTCATCATCGGGATTGTCGTTAGGCTCGCTGTAAAAGGAAAAAAGGTGCTGAAATTGCACGACGAAACGCGATACGTTTCGCTCGGCGTTACGCAACCGTCATTACGCTATAATTAACGGACGGCCTTTGTTTGGCGCAGGGGATAGACCTGAGCAACATCGTGAGAGACTTGGCCCTCTCCGACAAGTACGAACCGATAATAACGTGCTTGGAGCGATTGACGTTCGCCGTGAGAGACAAGAGCTACGAGCTCGTGCCCGAGACGCTGCAGGAGTTGTGCGGTGAGTTGGACAAGGACATCGGGCACCGGGTGTTCGCGGGCAAGCAGAGGTGCTACAACATCCTGATCGATCTTTTGAAAGACTGCCGCAAGAACCACGCGATAGTCAAGTCCACGCTGAAGACCATCACGTCGTTGATGACCGGCAATCCGGACTTACTGGACGACGTCGGCGTTGCCCTGCAGATCGAGTAAGAGCATTCCTGCTGTAAAACTTCAGGAAGAAACAGAAACGCGCATCTGAGGCGAATTTCGAGCGTAGATCTTGCGACGAGTTCTTCTCGAAAAATGCAAAAAGAAGGAGAAAGCGGGAAAGCGCTTCTCGTCGCTCGGTAGTTCTCCGGTTATTAGATGGATCGCTGGACGTGGATTGTCCTGGAAAAAGTAATGCATCGAAATACGGAAAGTGGCAGAAGAAGCGGCCTCAAGAGTCGTGAGGTCGAAGTTCGATCTACCGAGACGATTGTTCGATATGCACACAGAGAGAACGATTTAGTTGAATTGAACAAATGCTTATTTGGAATGGTTCAAATAAATTTTTTGGTTGATCGAACGAAGTTTTGTTTGACGCAACAAAAATATTTTGTTGCAGCTTAGTTCCAACGAAATGTTTTTGTTTGCGTCAAACAAAATTTTGTTCGATCAATAAAAAAATTTATTTCGATTATTCCAAATAAGCATTTGTTAGATTCAACTAAATCGTTCTCTCTGTGCACTTTTAATTACAATCTTAACCCGGCTGGCTCATAATGACCCGATGTCTTTTTTTAAATCTATTAAATATTTTGTCAAATTACCTATTACGATTTAGTTTTGAGGGTTTTTTTTCTCAAAAACCGATTTACTTAAACAAGATAATGAACGAATGCATCAATCAAAATATTTTCCTTCGTTTTCTACAACTTTTTCCCATCTCTCTGGCAAGAGATAGATTTCGCGACGAAAAAAACGATCTTTGTCGTCAACATTGAAATCACCACTTTTGAATCGTCTAAATAAACCAATATTCATACGTCTCAATTGACGGAGCAACATCATAAATTTCTATCAGGATTCTATGACGTTCAGCCGCCGTTTTCGTCTGATTAAAAACCAAAAGCAATGTATGTCGAAAATACTCTTTAGGAAGCTCCATTTTTAAGATCGTATTCACACGACTTTTACTGCGTGTATTGTTAGTAAAGGACTACATATCTCGGATTAATATTAAAGCATTAAGAGAAACAATAACTGTGATTGGAATGTCTTCTGCAAAACTGACATTAGTGTCATCCTTTGCAAAATCTTCAAAACTAAATCACACTCCTAATATATTAACCGGCTTATGGTTAGACCCGAGTCTGACTCGGGGTAAGATTTACTACTTTCAGGTTCGCCACTTTTGATCCGCCATTTTGAATTTTGCAACAGCAACTTCAAATTTGAAATCAGCACGTTCGAAAACTATTGTAAAACATGAAAGCAAATATTTTCCTCTGCAGAAAAAATTTAACCATTTTGATGCTAATTTCTGTCAGTAAATAGAACCGCAAGAGGGTTAAGAGTCTAAAATTCCATAAAAGCTATTGGTTTTCTGAAACCATACCTGACACCGCGAAGGGTAGACGAAAAAACATCTGGAGATCATCGTGACTTACCTCGACATTTGTCTCCGTACAACTTTTTCTGGGAAATCGCTCGTCTTCGAATTTTACGATTTTTCAGGACGATGCACGTCCAGCAGAAAACTGATGCCGCTTTCGGCGATCGTAAAATCGATTCGCGTAATGTTATTCCTGAAGAACGACATTCTTGTCCGAATCAAATCCGGAGACTGATTTATCCCAACAATTTCACCTCTCGCTCTACTTTACGAATTTGTCGTCGATAAGAAATCTATCCTACGAGAAATCAGACGTATTGATGTGTGAAAAGATCGCGGTCGGAGAAAAAAAGACGAAACAACCTGGAGCCGGTTCAACGGCTGCCTGACTTTGCAAACGTCCGTCTTCGGCCTCGGGCTGTGCCTCACGAGATTTTACTTGTCAGGATCTTGGAGAAGAATCACGACACCGCGACGGTGCAGTGTCTGTTACGTTGGATACGAGAGTGCTGCATAAAGCACGAACTGAACAGGCAAAAGATCTTCAACGCCAACATCTTCGAGAAGCTGAAGAAGATATTAGTGCGCCAAGATGCGAGCGTGGCCGAGATCAAGGACGCGTGTTCGGTCATCAGAGCCTTGGTCCTGGACGACGACATCAGGCACGAGTATGGGAAGGCTCACGAGCACGCGACGGTCATCGCGAAGGGCGCCCTCGATGTCCTCACAGGATTGCTGTCACGTAAATCATACTTAAATATCCGAGTGAACAACGCGCGATTAAGTGGCGGAAGTAGAAACACGTGTCTTTTTTCTTCTTTTATCGAGACGTAGCAGGAGGAGGATCACATTGTTGCAAAACTTGTTTGTCTCGCGTGCGCAGGATTTAAGAAGGACAAGACTGTGGTGGGCGATCTGATGATCACGCTGGCCGCACTGATCGTCCGAAACGAGTTCTGCCAAGAAGTCGAGGACGCTGGCGGGTTGAAATTCGTTCAGGACATAATGATCGACTACCCGGAATCCGAGAAATTGAATTGGCAAGCTTTGAAGTTGCTGAAAGCACTCGCTGGCAACGACAACGTGAAATCTCACATCGTGACGTCCGGATGCGCGCCTCTGATCATATCTGCTGTTAGCCGAATGAAGGTAAGCTCAGGAACGGGTAATCCTTTTCGCAATGAAATCCTTTCGTGAGAAGCTTCCTTAGGTTTCTTGTTTTTCTCTCTTTTCTTTTTGTTTAACTAATTCGCTCTTCAACTTTATATCGTACACTCAAGAGGCGAAAATGCAACCTGCCAGAGAGAAATGATTATTTTATTAATAATTATATAATTAAATAAAATTATAAATATATACACAGAGTGTATAAAAAGTATCGGCACAGCGAAATATCTTGAAAACTGAACGTTTTAGAAAAAAATGTTTCAGACAAAAGTTGTTAAAATTAATTGGTAGAAAAAGAAAATATAATAAAATATTGGGCTTTCTATTTTTAAAAATTAAGTTAACCTTCAATTGACCTTGAAAATAAAATCTCCAAATGAAAAACTCTCCAAATAAAAAACTGATAATGCCATTCTCTTTCCCCTTCGAAATCATGGAACATGTGTTTTAGCTTTTTTTAATATCTTTCATAGTTTTCGAGATTTTTTACCTGTTACGTTTGAAATTTAGCAACCTGTATATTATAAAATATAATATATATAATTAGTATATATATAAGATTATATTTAATTATATTAGTGTTCTCACAGGGAAAAGATGCTATTGAGTGAGAGAAGAGGAGAAGATAATTGGATAATTCAATTGAAAAGATTTGTAAACAAAACAGACCTGTTTACTGCAGAAAGATAAATATTTGACATGCCCGAATGAATTGGGATTTATAATGTCCAACAGACGTCGGAGTTCGTCGTGAACGCAGGACTGAGTTGCGTGTCCGCGTTGTCCTTGCGGAGCACTTCCAACGCCGGCGTATTCTACGACTGCGGTGCGCCCCAGGTGATCGTGGATGCCATGAAGGCCTACTCTAAGAACGCGAACGTCCTGCGACAGGCCTGCTGGGCGATCAGGAACATGTCGGTGCGAAACAAGTCTGAGTCCATGGAATTCGTGGTGTACGGCATCGAGGACGTGTTGCAGAACGCGATGCGTCTGCATGGCCCCAAGTTGGAGAATGACGCGAAGGCCGCGCTGAGGGATCTCGGCCTCAAGGTGGAGCTGAAGGAGAGATGGACGGGGAAAGGAGTGAATCTGAGTAACGAGCGGCAATGATCGTCGACAGCGAGCGACGATGCATGATATATCGCAGCTATTTGCGTGCCGCGCTTGCATCGTCGCGATACGACGTGTTACTTAATGAGCATCTTTATGAGTATACTTGAGATACGTTTTATCTTCAAGTATCGGGGATATTTTCGAGCTCGCCGTGGTGAAGCGAGAGAGAGAGAGAGAGGGAGGGAAAGAGAGAAAGCATGAGCTACGAGCCGGACTTTGTCAAAAACCGCAAAGCCTCGCAATTCTATTTAACAGGACCTAAACATATAATAATAAAAGCCTTAGCTTTACGAGAGGAGCACGTTCGATGGCGACAAACGACACGGAACCATTGAACTTGGCAGCTCAAGGTGTTTTTCTAAGATCAAGATCCCCGCGATATGTCTAACAACTTCTCTCGTCTTTCTTTGTGTAACGAGGCTTTGACGTGAGCCTTAGCTTTACGAGAAGAGCACGTTCGATGGCGACGAACGACACGGAGCCATTGAACTTGGCAGCTTAAGGTGTTTCTCCAAGATCAAGGTTCCCCGCAATGCCTAACAACTTCTCTCGTCTTTCGTGACGGACGTCGCACATTGTACAGGATACACGAGGATCTCATACAACGCTTCAAACTTGAAGTGTCGCGATACTTCTGTAGCCAACGTGAAACACTGCCAGTAGCTTTCAACGCGTATTACGTATGTTTACTCAACAAATGTATTGGACTAAACCATCGAACAAGATGAACCGAACCCACTTATATTTACATGACGACCACGCGCCGTGATGTAAACAAAGCTGGGCAATGGTTAATGAAACTCGGTGATCGAGATTATCGGATTAATGTGATAAACATTGCTGAGAAAAAAGACACGAGCTGACGCTCGACCAAAGTGTCGCAATATTTGTACATCGGTCGTCTCTTTGTAAAATGTTTTTATATACACACAGTGTAAGAAATTTCTTTTGTACATTATCGCTGACAAATTGGTGGTACGACGAATAAAAGCTAACTTTCAACTACAAACACGTACACACATCACCACTCGCACACCGGGAGACCTTTCGTCTCCCCCTCCCTGCCTTCCTGCCCGCTCGTCGCCTGCCAAAGAGTGTCTAATTTTGTATGACACAGATACGCCGAAATTCGCAGCGCATCGAGCGTTATATAATCAAAGAGCGACTTGCTTTGTGTTTCGCGCGTTTCTCCGCGCCGATCGACTCGACTGACTTAGTCGGGATAGCGCGATTCTGAAGTGAAACATAGCTACGACCGCTTCCCGCGGCGCTGCTCAAAGAGTCGACAGGACGAATCGTTGGTATTTCATTGCCGGTTAAGTCGCCGCCTGGAAGTTTGTTTGAGCAAGAACAGGTGCTTGTTGAGAATATCGCTTTATTAACATCTAACTACGTTTAAGAGCGCGCGAACGACAAACAGGTAGTTTACACATTCGTACAGATAATTACGCGCACTATTCGTACTTATTCGCGTACTCGTCAGTCTGATTCTCTCGCTTTTCGTTTAGCCTCGCTTCGCGAATGCGTCGTGAGTTGAAACCCGAGGGAAGATAATTTTACAGTGATTTTACAGGATGTTTTAAAAAGAGCGAACTGATTGTATACAGCTATACTCTCCTCATCAAGACGAAGGAGAAAGTTCCCATGTACATAGCGCCTAAGATGCTTAGTTAAAGATTAATGTCGAGTCAGGATTAAGAGAATTAGTTTCGATTAGTTCACGTAGAATATACATACAATAATATTGACTTAAATTAATTATTGAATCCACTCGACTTTTAATCGTGGGCACTTGGAAGCGGCCGTTCACTCGCTTCTGATTGACAACTCTTGCAAAAGGTAATTGATATCAAGAAGTGCGCAACACTCCAGGAGTGTTTGAACGCACAAGATAGTTCATAACGCGATTAATCCAGAATCGTATTACTTCACGTGGACATTTCAAGCGTCCTTTTTAATTTTCGAGATTCATTTAAATAAACATTATCTTACATGTATTACGTTAACATCGAAATGCAATTTTATCTTGATTAAATTTCTTCATCTTGAATTTTAAGCTAAGTTTCAGGGATTGTATTTATATAAATTTTTTTACTTGTCTCGACGAGAAGAATGTAACTACGTACTGCCAACCTATATTTTCCAAAACCACCTTGTATATATGATTTCATATAATTACATATTTAATCGTTTTGGTTTGAAACATATACAGGGTAACTCAGAACAACTTGCTATTCTTGAAGTGACTTGATATTTTTGAACAAATTCTAAGATGATTTTCCTTTTTGCAAAATGTTATCCGAAATTTAATTTTTGAGTTCTAAACATAAGTAGTTTGCTTATTATAGGGGAGAGTAGGAGATAAGCAGGGACGGCACAATTCACCGTCAAACTCCAGGCGTTTACGTTGAGCGCCTAATACGATGAACTTATTTATTTTTATAACTTCTGATGAACTTCTGATGAACATTTTTATAACTTCTGTTAGATTACGACCGACGGAGTGTTAACCATTGTTTCTTTAATTTTGCCCGCCAGAAGGAGGAAGGAAAGTCTACAACGTACGATCGAGCCGATGTAAAATTAAAAATAAAATTCTTCAATATTAAGGGAACGAATGCGTGCTAACAAAGTGTGGTAAAAGTTGTCATTTTAAATAAATAAATTTCAGATAAATAATCTTTACAGAGAAATACAAATTCACCAGTTTTCTAAAAGTAAGAATATCTTACGCTTTTTAAACAATGATTAACACTCTTTCTCATTTTTATTTTTCATTTTTCTCGCTTGTATTTTCAAAGTTTACCTTCCAGCTTGTTTAATCAAATATTTTATCCATACTGGATAACATTGCCGTCGACTGTTGCATTTTGCTATGCAATCATACGCGTTTATGAAGAAGAAAAACGCGAGTTGTCGATTTCCTCCTCGCACTTGATATGATCATTAACGGAGGTTATAAAAATTATGTTTGCAGTGCATCGAGCAATTCTTCGCATCAGGCGCCCTGATGAGAGCGCCCTTAGGCAGGGACGGCACAACTCACCGTCAGACGCAGGGCGCCTGACGGTGAGTTGTGCCGTCCCTGCCTACTCGCTGCGTACCCGACCTTATAAGATAAGCAAACTATTTATTTTTATAATTCAAAAACTAAACTTCAGATAACATTTTGCAAGAGGAAAGATCGTCTTAGAATTTGTTCAAGAACGTGTCATTTCAAGGACAGCAAATTGTTCTGAATCATCCTGTATATTACCGACGAACAAATTCATTTCGGGAGATCGCGATCGCTGCTTTTTATCTTTTTTTCTTTTTTAATATGTGCAACTTCGTCATAATTTATACGGCAATTGTGTGATTGTCGTACAACGAGTTTCGACCGCGGGGGTTTTGTATCATATATACAGGGTGTCCCATTTTAATGTCCCATCCCAAATAACTTTTCAGTATTGAAGTTTCAAGGAAAATGAGTCTGAATAAAAGTTGTAGGGATTTAAATGAGCTACCTTATGATGACCTTGACTTTGACCTTGACCTCTATTTTCAAAATCATTTGAAGGTCAACTTGCATTTTTTAAATGGAAACCTTTATTTTTTATTACACTTTCTTTCTTTCTACTAGTTAATTTGAACAACTTTTGTCTAAAACATTTTTTTATTTGTCTAATATCTTTTTAGATATTTAAGGAAAACTTGATAACTTTTTCAATATTTAACTTACGATATCTCGCTATTTGTCGGAAGAAAAAGTGGTGCTAGACTTTCTTGCTTTATTTAGTCTCAAGAATATATTGTTACAATAGCGCCTTGACTTTTGTTAACTTACTGATTTTTGGAAATTGCAAAATCATCAAATTAACAAAAATCAGGGCGCTATTGTAACAATATATTCTTGAGATTAAATAAAGCAAGAAAGTCTAGTACCATTTTTTTCTTCCGACAAATAGTTAGCGAGATATCGTAAGTTAAATATTGAAAAAGTTATCAAGTTTTCCTTAAATCTCTTAAAAAATATTAGACAAATAAAAAAATGTTTTAGACAAAGGTTGTTCAAATTAACTAGTAGAAAAAAAACAGTGTAATAAAAAATAAGGGTTTCCATTTAAAAAACGCAAGTTGACCTTCAAATGACTTTGAAAATAGAGGTCAAGGTCAAAGTCAAGGTCATCATAAGGTAGCTCATTTAAATCCCTACAACTTTTATTCAGATTATTTTCTTCGAAACTTCAATACTGAAGAGTTATTTGGGGTGGGATATTAAAACGGGACACCCTATATATATATATATTTTTTTTTTTATATAACATTTACGCTCAAGAAACGACGCGAAAGCAATTGTACAAAGCGAAGACTCTCTGATTCTTCTGAGCAGCTGACCCGTCGTTATACTAATTATTAACAGTTCGTTATCGTTCGTTGTACTTTATTCCTGCAGACTACGATTTTATCACAGTCCTTGACGAGATCACACTCGCGATAGTCGGAGCTACGTGACTGGCGCACGTTCGCAACGACGCAGAGCATAGAGTTACAAACACTAGTGGACGTTTTGTCTCGATAAAGGATCACGATAGTGATGATTACGCGCATTTTCGTAAACTCTTAACTCTAAGATAACCACACGCAGTATATGCGCCGTCTGAAAAGTAAACTCTTTCGCACATCGAGATAATATCTTGAAATTCATGTCGTTTTCTGCGACCGAAAGATCATTCATCCACCGTGGCTGGGAGTGCGCAACTAATCAGAAACAAAGCTGCCTGATGATAACATGTCTCTAAACTTCGTTTTCACTTAACACTTACGCGCATCTCTGTAAAGAAAAAAGGAAGATATAACAAGCGAAAATATATAATGAGCGGAAATCATATAAACTGCACTTACCTGCGAGAGAGAGAGAGAGAGAGAGAGAGAGAGAGAGAGGGGGAGAGAGAGAGAGAGAGAGAGAGAGAGAGAGAGAGAGAGAGAGAGAGAGAGAGAGAGAGAGAGAGAGAGAACGAAACCAGAAAGAAACAAATCGATGAGCGATTCTGAATCGAAAAAATGTTATATGAAGGGAAGCTCTGCGCGAAGAATTTGCAATGACCGCAAAAATGAGCGAAACAAGAGGCGGAGTATGTCGAAAGAATGCGACTCGGTGGGAAGTAAGATGAGAAGTTTCTGTAACGCCTGAAGAGAAATCGGCGAGGCCGCAAGACCCGAGCAATACGCTCGGTTAATTGAACTTGAATCGCCTGGCGCGTTTTTAATGGCACGATTAAACAAGAACCGAACGCGGAGGTAATACGCAATATGGCGTATGTACATGTATGTAGGTCGCGAAGAGACCGTTTTAACTTTCATCAATGTCGAAATGTACAATAATATACATGCGTATGTGTATATTTATCATCTAAACGTCGACTTTATAGATCCTACGCATACAAAAGCGTATATCTCACCATAACGAGATAGGTTTTATCGTGCTTAAAGAATACGCTGTGCGTTTCGACGAGAAACGAAATTCTCGCTCTCTGTGTTTTAACCAGTTCACAGTGGTGGGCCTAAAATTAAGTTTTGTGAGCCAAAACTTGTGAGAGTGTATGAATAATTTCGTATTTTACGTTAGAAGCTATAGCGGTTTCTTTGGGTCGCTAATGACGAATCCATAATAAAAATTCCCAAAACAAATTGGCAGATCCAATATGGTGGCTTCAAGCGGCTTTGATATTTCATTATAGATACATATCAAACTCGGTATGTTTTTTTGCTCCGATCCATCAGAGCTATTCGGCAAAGAAATACGAGGTTTCCTTCAAGATGTATCATCTTTTAAGAATGAAAATAGGAGCATCCATAATGGAATACTGTTAGTCATTAGAAGCCGCCATGTTGGATTCGCTATTTTAGACTTTGCAATTTCGACTGGACTCATCATTAACAATCCAAGAAGTATGAAGATATCGAATATGATTTTCTCCATAACGGAATAATAAAATTAGCCAATTGGAGCCGTCATATTGGATTTGCTATTTTTAATTTTCAAATTTCGATTTCAGGTTCGTCATCCAAAATACTCTAAAAATTTCATATAAAATCAAACGGGGATATCAATCTTAACAAATATTTTTCAACAACTGACAAATTTGAGTGTTCAAGCGCCGCCATATTGAATCCGCCATTATGACTTTCTCAAATATGATTCCGAATACCGATTCGCAAAACAAGGGTGTATCAAATTTGATGCACATCTGTTGAAAATTGACAGAGCTACTCATGATGCTCATATACGAGTTATTACCGGCTATGGCATTTCTTTTTTCGCTCATACATGAGTCATTACTAGTGAACTGATTAACTCTCTCGTGACACTTTTGAGACATCAAAAATATTTCGTGTGATCTTCCGTAATGAATCGCCCATGAAACAACTTCGCTCAGGTGACTGAATTTTTCGTCCGGTCGCGGAAACAGGAAGATTCGGATCGATATCGGATTGTTCCTCTGAGAAATCTCAAGCAAATTTCAATGCACTTGTATGTTCCGATGAAGGTTTATGCGCAATGTTTCCTTCTCCGTGTATTCCAAGTTACAATCTTCCATCGAGAAAACTTTCCTCGGATTGCTTCATTCTTCCACAAATCTCGCTTCTCGATTCGCGGAAACGGAATCAGATTGGATCTCTTCGTCCTACTTTATCCTACTCGTTATTCCATCAGCCATCATATTAAATCATATTAAATAGTCAAGCCATTAATGTTTTCATCATCGTTCGAGCGACGTCGCTCGAGGGAAGCTACGGAAAGTACGAACGCTCCGTTCGAGGAAATTCCACCTGTCGCTCCGCCGCGAAGGGACTCGGCGAATTTTCCGACCGAATTTGCTCCGACGTTTGCACGCAGCCTTCGAACATTCAGACTTACAGAAATGACACACTTGCGCTCGTCAGCGCCGGCCGAACGCGGTTAAGCGAGTCGACCGAGCGGATTCGCATCTCGAGACAATCGTTTTCTGCTGGCGTTTCCGCGGAAGAAGATTTTTCCCGCGGAAACGGCCGCGTATTTCACGGCGCATTACTCGGCGGCCGATTTGCGTAACGCAAATCGCTCGCACTCGAATGACGCGTTTTACATCGTTTCACGTCAATTCTGGGCTCGCCGAGAACTCGTTTCATTTGACGCGCTCGGGCAGAGGCGGGTGCAGCCTCCGAAGTTTCCATGGGCGTACAGGTTTTGCGCGACCGTGCATGCGAAGAAAGGTTCGTTACTCAGGGGCGTAACTGCGCCTCGCACGCACCCCGGGTCATCGGTCTCTGCATCGTTAGAAAGATGTACGCTTTTTTTTTCTTTAATGTGGGTATGACAGAATTTTTTTTTTGTTAATTTTGCGGACTTGCCGTTCGCAATTGTGCGATCTCGCAGCCTTGTGAGAATGTAATTTCACGAAACGAGAGCGTCGCATGCACGCACGCACGCACACTTTCCGCCGCACTTCCCGGCGAATTCGACCAAGAGGGAACAGACACACATAGATAGCATATACTGTTACTTTTCTTTTATTCTAATGTTATCGCTAAGATAAAATAATACGCGTGGGATGGCATTGAAGGCAGGCGCGCGCGCGCTTATTTTAATTAGCATTATTTCAAGGTTCGACCTACTTTCTTCTCGACGTGACAAACTCCCGGTCGCGTATCTCGAAGTGTCTCGTTCGTCGAAGTGTCGAGATTAATAGTTATCCTCGCATCGGGCGAGGGCAAATAACGCCAGTGTGATAAATGGCCAACGCCGGATTATCAATCTTTCGGATATCCGCCGCGAGACTTTGTCACGTATTCCCTTTTATCGCGAACGTAAAAAAAGTCGCGTCGCTTTTCACGTAAAGCATACAAAAGTTAAGATCGCGATGCTACTTGTATAAAAGGCTCAGGGGCGGTATGGTGCGCGTGTATGGGTGTGTTTATTGCGTAGGCCCGTCCCGCGTCCCGCTCCGATTCGGTCGAGTTACGGCCCTGTACCTGTCCGCGCGATAACACAGATATCGACTCGTACGCGCACGCGACGCGATGCAAAAACGACCAGCGCGCGCAGCCACACTCCACAGCGCACACGAGCGCGCACGTGTGGACGGAGAGAGAGAAAAATTAGGCTTGGTTGAATGAACCGATTTTCTAATGAAATATGAGCGAGTGAGAAATCCCGAGATCGAGAATGGCAGAACTTCGGCTCGGCTCGAGACCGCAGGTGCTGATCATTCAGGCCAGATCCCGACAACTTCAACCCGACAAGAGATCACCTCGGTGTCGTTCCGGCCGAAAATTCGTCCACTTAACCGAATCTTCATCTTCGTACACACGTAAGAGCCTGACGACGCGCGACCGGTCGACAATGAACATACTTATGCAAACGAAAAAAACCTACGTTTCGTGTCGAAAATTTGCGCAAAACTCGTCGACGCAGATCTCTCTCGCGAAATTCACAGGCTGTCCACTCTCGGCTGCGCGCGTGCGCGAGAAGGATGCTACTCCGGTCGGCGGGATAAAGCATGACTACGCACAGGACATGGCTGCTCACCCGTTTCTCCCCCGTCTCTCTCGCGCGATATAAATAATATTATACATACGTGCTTGTGGTCTCTTTGTAGCAGTCTTACGCACGGCATTGTCTGCCGGTGTTCCGATCGACATTTGTGTATTTTTCGCTTAACAATATATTAGTTCGCTCGCTAGCTCCGCACTTTCGCGGCCGCCGAGTCGCGGAAGTAACGAGTGAGGATCGCTGGCGCATTGCTATTGACGGCATTGGCAACACATGTTGTTGTAGTACTTCACCCGGCACAGGCCGTTCTTCACCACCACCGCGCAATTCGGGGACTTGTCCACGCACTTGGCTGGCTCGTGCGCTTCTAAAACGCAATGGTTCAGGTTATATCTATAAACTACAGACGGATTAGATAATTTGTTCTAGTCGATCGCAGTCGAGAGAGAGAGAGAGAGAGAGAGAGAGAGAGAGAGGGTTGAAATTGGCGTTTCAGAGACAGCCTACTCGAAAAGCCTACTTACTTTTCGGCGGTTTGTTCACCGCTGACTCCTTCTTGCACGGCTCCACGCTGCATCGTTGCTCGCCAATTGGTTTGCCGATCTCCGAGCAATTGCTGCTGCCGACACCCTCGATTATGCACCGTATGAGCCGCGTTTGCACCCCAAAACCGCACGTCGCGGAGCACTGAAAGCGAAACGTAGCGGTGTCATTTTCGGGGGAAATCCCCTTGGATGTTGATTTGAGACCGACTTCTCTTACCGTCGACCAATCCGAGGTGAACCATTCCGGCGAGCACGCCGACATCCTGCAGGCTTGTTCGCTCGCCGGCTTCGGCTCGTTGCAGTTTTTCGCCGGTAACACAGCAAACTCGTCATTCGTCCTGGACAGGCAAACGGCGCTGCGACGCTGCACGCCGACGCCGCACGAGACAGAGCACTGGAAAAGCACGAAAAATTCACGTGAGTTTGTTCAATTGCGCAACGCGTAATCTCATGTCTCGCGATTATGAGTGTTCGAGCGCTCTCCCATACAGCGCAGAAAGTCGTAGCATCATTGCTACAACGTTGCAAGAATGTTGCAATGTTGCAGCAACATTGCTACAACATTGCAGCAATGTTGCTGCAAGTTTGTTGCTGCTATGAGCTTTTTCATCGCGAGACTCGTTAACGCAAGATTCGTTAACGTTTGTCTACGGCGGTCGCTTTGACGTTTACGTGTTGCCGCGAAGCGAGCAAGTTCGGTTCTCCGAGTCATCTTGTACTAACGGAAGTCCACGGGCCGGTGAACCACTTGGCTTTGTCGCAGCTCGTGCCTCGTCCGAAACAGCGCATCTCCATGTCCGGTCTCTCTTTGGGATTGCAAAATAATTCGCTACCGTCGGCGCACGCAACTCGCCTGGTCTTCACGCCGTTCCCGCACTCCGTCGAGCACTGCGAAGCATAACGAACGGTCCGTGGTGAGCTTGGAATAGAGAGGAATATACAAAATATGCACACGGAAAAGTACATCTGCATGCAAACAAGTGCTACTTGCTTCAAGTGTTTTCAATATCAGTTCACGTATCCGCAAATCTTACATCTCTAGTGAGTTTCGAGACCTCAATCGAAAATATGAACCCTTAAAAGTTACCATCAAAGAAAATCACGTTAATGCTGCCATGGGTGAAATTTTACGATGTATATTTTTTTGTTTTAGAAATAAAAAAAGTCAAACAAATGCAATTAAATGTTCTATTATTATTATTATTAAAGATTAGATAAAAAATAGAGGAGTTATTGTTTGCAGCGGATAATTTAACACTTAATAAGATCGAGACAAAATTCGCATGGGATGAAATTTCACCTATGGTAACCTTTAAGGTTAACTTTAAGTTCACTAGTGGATCCAACATCAACGTTTTATAACCGTTTTCACCAAAATTGGTGAAAACGGATAATTTCGTATTTTATATAGAAGCTTACTTAAAAGGATCTTTTGGGTCTCTGGTAATGAATTCAGGATAGAAATGACGGACCCAATATGGCGGCCTCAAGTGGCTAACTTCCATTATGGATACGTATTAAACTCAATACGTTTTTTGCAGTTAACGGATTTAAAATATTCAATCTTTGTTGTTTAATTTTGAGTATACACTCAAGATTGGTATAATATCTTTTAAATTGTTCATTACGGAAGCAGCTTACTGTTAGTTTTTAGAAATTGCCATATTGGACCCGCCATTTTAGATTTTACCTGACTGGATTCGCCATCAGCAACCCAAAAACATAAACATATCGAATATGATCTTCATAACGAAATAATACAATGTCATATGGGATCTGCCATTTTTAATTTTGAAATTTCGACCCGAGGTCTGTCATTTTCTATAAAGAAAAATCTTCTATAAAGATTTTATAAAAATTCAAATAGGAATAGGATCAATCTTAACAAATATTCTTCAAAAACTAACAAAATTGAATATTTAGATGTCGCCATATTGAATCTGCCACGAATTTCTCGATTTTGACTCCGGATTCATAATCAACGGCCCAAAAAACATGGGTGTATCAAATTTGATGCAAATTCGTTGAAAATTGACTTCTAAAACTTTTAACGTTTAACATTTTTTTCAAAAACGTCACTCCGAGTTAATTCAGGGTATCCATCTTTCTGGCACACCATGTATATGAGTCATTATTAGTTGTGGTACTTCTTTTTCGCTCGTACATGAATCATTGCCATTAAAAGAAACATTCAGCTTGCTTTTTCTATATAAAGTATAAGATTTATAATATTCTTGTAAAGAAAATATAAATATTTCTTCTGAGCGAAGTCTTCTTTCGAGTGACAATGCAAGATTTCTTGAAATCTGCACATTTTAAATATATTTTTAGAAACTAGAATAACTCTTTCTATGTACGCTCGTTTGTATTTCGTACCTTGGAAGACCACTCCGAGTACAACCAGGGCGCGTGGTGTCTTGCGTCCATCACCATGTTACAGGCTGCTATCTCGCACGGTTTTTGGGACTCGGGCTTGTTGAGCAACGAGCAAGACTCTCCGGATGTTATGCAAGTGACCGTTCGATTTCGAATTCCGCGACCACACGTGGTCGAGCACTGAAAGGTACAATTACGTGACAAAAGCGGAAGCCGGCGGAAAGCCTTGCCGGAAGCAAGTTATTGGGACAGAATTTATATTTCCACAAAACGACGCGACGAGTTTTATTTTTTAACACGTCGACTGTCGCGGCTTTTGTATTCTCTAATGTTATCTGTCTATCTCACTTATCGGTGAAGGGAATATTACGCTTTAAAGGAATCCCTAGAAACATGTCACTTGCTTTAATTAAAATAAATAATTGTTCACAACTCCGACAATGTTGATGATTTTTCGACCTATATGTTTATCAGGACTCTTTTCCTCCATTTGGTGAATCAGCCCTTAGAGTCCTAAGCCCTTTTTTTTGAAATACCCTGTATATGCACAGTGGGATGCTTTTCAACCTTGAAATATTCAGATAACTCAAGAGGCATGTCGGCTTGCGATATACCCTACCCCGTTTTTGTGTTACATTCTTTCTGAATAAAATTTCTGTTTAACTGGAATCTTTTTCGTCCGAAAATCCTGCGCTCCAAAGAGTCAACGGACGAATAACTCACCGGGCCCCAGGCACCCACGTTCCACCTGGGCGCGTCGTGCTGCGAATGCATATGCCTCAATTCTGGACCCGTGTTAGGACACGCTGACAGGCTGCAAGCTTCCATGGTCCTTAGATCCGGCGGTTGAGCGCATGCGCTGGCTGCGACGCGCATTAACCTTCCCTCCATCTTTTGGACGCACTCCAGCTTCCGTGTCCTGATGCCGGCCCCGCAGGTGACCGAGCACTCGCTCCACGGCTCGGCTCGCCATCTAACGACGTTTCCGGCTCTTTGAATGCGAAATTGAACTTGTCCACTTACGCACATTGTGAATTACATTAGCGCCATGTGTGTCGGGATTATCGCGTGTTTCCATTCAGCTATTCAGGTTCCTCAGTGAAAGCTGCTGGAAATCGAGCGGCTTTCTTCCAAAACCGTGACTGAAGATTGTGAATTTGAGAAGCAAAGATCAGGCCTGGTAAGCCAGACCGTATTAAAAGAGCGTTTGCGATTTTATTTACGTTAATACAGCTTAATATGTTTTGGTCTCTCAATGCGGGTTGTAGAAGTTGCGTTGATTTTTAACCTCGTGAGACCGGCAAGCTGAATTTTGGCACGAGTACTTGAGGTGGTAAAAAATGGATTTTCAAGAGTTTGGCGATATCACATTAAAGTCACATTAAAATATGAACTCAACATTTTTTAAATTCAATACGACGACTAAAATCATAACTTTATTTTATCAAAATAAAACTGGACATCTGTTATGGGAAAAAGTAAATGGTAAAAATATACACAAAATTCGAAAATCTGTACACAGTTAAAAACATTTCGTACCTTGGTTAAAATTATTTGTGTGTAGAAAGTTTTGTGTTAAATTTTTTACACAGTCGTGTGTTAATTTAACATATCGCGTTGTTGTGTTACCTAGACTTTCTTGTGTTAAATTAAGATTATCTATTTTCTATCTATTTAAGTGTTGAAATAACATTTCCAGGTATTAAAATAACACAATTTATATGTAAATGCATAAATTCTTGCTATGACATATTTTATATGTTGAAGTCAACACCTAAAATGTGTTACTTCCTTCATTATAACAGTTATCTTGTGTTAAATGTAATGTAATAATTTAACATATTTGCTGTATGTTAAATTAACACATAAATGAGAGTGGATGATTTGAAACACATGAAATATGTTAAATTTAACATATCATTTCTTACAGTGTAAAGTAACCAAATATCGAAATATAACGAATAAATATAATATATAACGATAAGTTATGTAATATGTGGATAATACTTTGTTTTAGTTATCTATATTGGTTTGACGACTCGCCATTTCGAATTTCTATTTTTGAAATTCACTGTTAAAAAGAGCGACCTCGGAAACCTCAAAACCTACGACATCTTAAAGTTTTCGTAAAATTTTTACATTTCTTACAACTTGAATTTTGAATTTTCAATCTCACTGTCAAATAAAATAATCCCAGAGACCTTTGAGTGTCCAATTTTAGAAATATTCAGCTACCAGAAACATCAAAACGCGGTATTGCGTTCGCGCCAGTCAAAAGGGGTTGATTAAAGTTTGTCAGAAATCTGTCGGACAGTTCAAAACGCCCATAGCAATGCAAATTTGGCACCCTTTTTCCCTTTTTCCCGCTAAAGAAAAAAAATTATATCGCTTCAGATACCTGGGAACGCAAGGATGGTCGTTGCATCGCAACGGGGGTGGATGTTTCGGCCTTTCCAGGTTGCGGCAGCGTTTCTCGTTGACGAGCGTCTGATTATCCTCGCGGATGCACTTCAGGATCGCCGTCCGCACGCCTGCAAGCGCAAGAATGTCGCAGTGCGTCGCATAAACGCCTAACGTATCGCGTCGCGCTTCTTCTCATCCTCGGTCAATTTCGCAGGACGAATTCCCCTCCATCTGTCAGGCTGCAGCGCTGCGAGCGCGATTCGCAAAAATGATAGGAACCGGGGTGCTGGTGGATGCCTCCCGGCTATCGCATCCTGAATTATGATCGACGTGACCGTTTCGTCCCTCCCCCGTATACTTTCCGCCCGTATCGCGTCAATCTAAATTTAGGAGAAGCCTCGGACATATCGGATATATCGGATGCTGTCACGTGCAACATTCAGGCGCCGAGGAAGTGAGCGAAGACGCTGGGAGCGTGCGCCATTGACGACTTCCGGCTTCGTGTCTTAAAAACGGAAATGACCTCCCGCTTGTATGTAGGAGCTTGAATTACGTAGTTCTGAGTCCTAGCAACAGAAATTGTATTTTCAACATTCATTACTTTTTTTGTTTGATTTGAAAAAATCGACAACTGAAGCTCATGAAATGCTTGTTACAACTTATGGTGATCGAGCTCCATCGTATTCCAACTGTAAATTTTCGTTTCAACGATTCAAAAGTGGTGATTTCGATTTGAGCGATAAAGAATGTACTGATCAACCAAAAAAATTTCGAGATTCTGAATGGCAATTGGCTGAACAACTTAACGTCGATAAATCAACAATTTCTAAACGCCTACACGCCGTGGGAAAAATTCAAAAGGAAGGCAAAAATGGGTTCCATATGAATTAAGTGAAAGTGCCATTGCAAATCGTTTATCGCAATATCGCCATGGCTTTGCTTACCAGACAGAAAAGAGAGTTTTTCATGGCGAATTATATATAATATATAATTACGAGGATGTGCAAAAATGGATGTCTGCTCGGATTTCTTCGAAAGACAGATCGTTTTATCGTCGCGGAATCGCTATGTTGCCAGAAAGATGGGGGGAAAAGTCACAGCTAACAACGGAAAATATTTTGTTTGATGTGAATTCAACCATTTCTTTAAAGTAAAGATAAAAAGATTGACAAAATAAGATCAGAATTAATTCAACCTCCTAATATCTTCGCATCTACGTTTACGTCCGCGATTATTTGCGATTCGCCGGATTTCATTCGCTCGCTTTCGGTTAACTACAGGGTGAGGAAAAAAGATGGAAACCCTTAAAAATTTGGAAAGATATAAGTTTTACAGAAAAGTGTTTCAGACAAAAGTTACAAGGCTCGAAACGATGTATTTACTGATCTTATCAGTTTGACCTAAAGTGGCGTTACCAAGGTCAAGCCAAGGTCAACTTATTTTTTTTAAACAGAAACCCCCATTTTTTATTATATCATCTTTTAACATTTGACATTTGACATTTAGACATTTGACATTTAGACATTTGACATTTAGACATTTGACATTTAGATAAAAAATCGAAGCATATGCACGCCCTTGATTTGATTTATGCAAGAACGAGGGCGCAATTCGCTGTGTGTGGCAAGCCTTTAGCCTTTTCCAAGCCGGAAATTGCAACGAGATTTTTCGCGAGAGGCGTTTTCCGCGCTGCCGGAAGTCGTAATAACGCCTAGAGCGACGTCTCGTATTACGGGAAACGCCTTTTGCCGGAAATCACGCGGGCGGTCGCGATGTGCGAGAACGTTGAAAATACTTTGCCATTGATCAGGTTTTCGACTATCACGCTAAAACATTCGGTACAATAGTAGCGAAACGAACGTACGAACTCGGGTCGACCTTGCGACTTCCCACGCAACATCTCGATCGGACACAGACCAAGTCGTTCCTGTCATGACCTTTAATTGCTCGGACGCTTTTTGCCGAATTGCGCGTTTAATCGTCTCCTCACGGCGGAGCCCAAACGACGGCTCGAAATTACGCGACTTTTTATGTCGCCGGCGTTTCGGATTATGTGTGCATGTGTGTATATGTGTGTGTGTGTGTGTGTGTGTGTGATTCGACCTGGTGATTCCAAACATCGCGTGTAAAATATGAAAATGTGGAGATATAAAAACATCTTACGCGCACGAAACGATCATTCCTCTCGGACCACCTTCCTCAGTTTGCACACTTAGTTTTCAGTTCTAAACGAGGGACTCGGCTCGCGGAAAGAGCGTTGCAGGAAGGCGAGCCTCACTTCCCGTCACGCCAACGACGTATCTCTCTCGGCGAGGTGCGCTCACAGGAGGTGGACTTTCCGTCCAAGAACACACGATATCGCCGGCGGGATTTTTCCAATTGCGTGCTCACGGCACGCGATACGCGCGCCGCGAACGACGCGCGATTAATTATCGACTTACCTCCCCCGCATTCCTCCGAGCAGGGAGCGAAGTCGGCTATTTTCCAAGCGAACTTCCTCCTCTTCTTCTTCCTCGCCTTTGACTTTGGCTGATCGCCCGCCATCACCGTGGTCGGCGGATGCTTCATCTCTTCCTTCCGCCCGACGTGCTGCGTGCGCGCGGGATCGCGATCGCGACGCGTCGAAGATAAATCGCCCCGCCGATCCGATCTGGAAGGCAAGGCGAACGAGCCGTATGAACGAAGACTAATCGCGGGGCTCAGCTCCGGGGCTCGGACAAGCCGCATAGATTCCCCCGTGTCGCACAAAGGAGGAAGAGTCTCTCCATCGGCGGAATCCGAGCCGCGTGAAAAGCTCGCCCCCCCTCCCTCTCCTCCTCCCCCCCCTCCCCGGGGAGTGTATTCAACGTCGAGCAAGTTACTCCTTGAGAGTCGCGCGTTACCGTTACTCGGGAAGCAACGCGAATCGCTCTACAATCTCCGTTGCTTTTTTCTACCGGGCTTTTTTCTTGAGGGGGGGGGATGTCCGAAGAGAACGTCTCAATCTTTCGCGCACGAGAAAGAGTTCTGTACTCGTGTATCTTGCAAATAATACCGTGCGGACGTTGAGTGATCGATTGAAGAAGATTGGCGACCGGTCACGCGCGAGATGGAGCGCGCCAGGATAGTCCTTTAAATGTTAACTACAAATCGACGTAGTTATATTCGACAAGATGGCGGCGCAGCACTCTTTTTCGCTGAGTTTCGCCTGATCTACGAGCGCACGACGTTGCGGGAGTCGTGGATCGCTCGCTCGTATCGCCGATCTTCTCGAATCAATAATTCAGTGATTTCACGTGCTCGTTCGCGCGAAATGATGGGGGAACTTTTCGTTTGGTTTAATCTGATCTACATGACAGATTTGTACATGGCGGTCAGACACGCCCGGCAAAGTAACGATTATATTCGTTATCGTTACCCAGAAAATGTAACAGCTTTACCGTTACCGTTGCTAATGGGAACGAAAATAATCTCTTTGTCAAGTCGTTATCGGCAAAAAAAGTAACCTGTTGCTTCTCAGCCTTAGACGCACAACAACCGCGACGATTTTCGCGGGCGAAAATAAAACACGAGACCTAAAGAAATGTCCGAAGTATAATTATAATTGGGCTGTTTAATTAATTTTTCGATAGCCTGTCCCAAAATCGGTTTCGGATATTTTTGTTTTAGTCGAGATTGGTCGAGAACTTAAACTAACTTAGACGAGTTCCGTCTAACTGAGATCAGCTGATCACGCGCTTGAACGCCATATAGTATTTCCATTTCCAAAAATTGATATTAGCTATTAATTTTGCAATATTAGACAGAAAAATGGGCAAATTTGTTGTTACCTATTATCTTGAAAATTGACCAGCTGATCTCAATTACGGAACTCATCTAAGTTAGTTTAAGTCCTACCAACCTCATAACTGAAACCAAAATTTCCGAAACCGATTTCGGAACAGATCTGATGAGGCAGAGAGCGCATGCGTACTTACGTTCTCGTGATGGGCACTCGTATGGTCACGTGGCTCTCCGGACTAGGTATTTCATTGCCCCGATCGTTTGATCCTACAAAGAAGAACGTAACGTTACGACTTTATGGACTGTAAACAGCGATGTTTAATCGTACGTAATTGATACGGCGATAAAACAATTACCGGCGACGAGCAATGGCGGTGCGATTATCGCTTTGCCGTCCGGCACTTCCCTCATGGGCAACATATACTTGTAGAGGACGCCTGGATTTCGATCCAGCGATAAGATCTACGGCACCATGCGCGAAAAGCGATATTAACGATGTGAAGATGGGATGAAATTTCTCGAGTCAAACTTAAGTTCCAACTTCAAATCTGATCGGGCTAATTTGTTTCACCCGAAAAGTTGCGTTGAATTTATTTGGAAAACGGTTGAACTTAATTCACCATTTAATATAAACTCACGGAAAAAAAAATTTGAAAAAAAGTTCGAAAAATTAAGTTTCCAATTTCGTCGGTTTAAATCTGTTCAATTTGCGGAAAGCTGAATTCGAAAACTTCGACATGGCAGCGTGAGAGCTCGAGTCGAAAACAAAGCCAGAGAGAGAGAGAGAGAGAGAGAGAGAGAGAGAGAGAGAGAGAAATAGAGAGACAGAAACATTGCAATTATCTCAAGCCGATATACGGCTAATAAAAAACGAATAATGACGAATAAAGCAGCTCTCTATAATAAATACCTCTAGATGCAAAGACTCATTCAACGGTCCGGTTGCCAAGATGCACTCCATGCGGTTCCTATCGCCCCTCTGGTATGTTAATGTCGTACCAGCCGCTTTATAAGTGCCACTGGGACTGTAAGACCACGGTCCGTTTAGGATGTAACTGCCGTTACTGTCTCTCAACGCTGCGAGTAGATCGATCGTTTGTTAACCAGTCGTTCGCACTCTGCGTCGCGCAGTGTGTCGCGAGCGAGGAGGAAGAAAGAAAACGAAACGAGACAAGAACACGCCGCTCGTCTGGCCGACTTTCAAATGTCGAATCGTTCGCGCGAATTTCAGTCGGCAAGTGGCCGAAACGAGTGTGTCAAAATCGTCATAAATCCCACCCAAGTTCGCCGAGCGACATTCGTCACTTGTCGAACGCTGATGCCACCCGCCCTCGACACTTTCGCTTTGATCGTGCAGAAGCTGCCTCCTCGGAAGATCCCCCGAGAAGGCGTTCCTGAACACCCTGTGTACACTCGGAGAACTTTTTTACCTCGTGCATGAGACAGACGTTATCTACATTACGAGCTCGGCCCGAGAACGAAACGCGCGCGCGCGCGTCAGCTCGTCGCGCGAGCGGTGCGTGCGGTTCTAGAAGAGGCGTCCATGCGCTACCTAGAAAATTACTGCTGAACCGTAGCTCGGAAATGTTGAGCGACATGGCGCCCTTCGGAATCATGGTCACCTGCTGATGACCCTTCGGCAGAATCGGCTCCATGAAGATACCCTCGTACAATCTGCAACCTCTGCCCTGGCCACCGCACACGCCGCAGGCGTCCATCGTCGCGTCGGACCCCACCACCCCGTCGCACCCTACGGACTGAACGGCAAACATGTGAATTCCCAGCGCCACAGAGTTGCGCGCTTCTCATTCATTCATTCATTGGCCGCGTTCGGTGGAACAAAGTGATCAGAGAGCGCTCAGTGATTATTCTGTCTGTGATTGGGGCATTCTTTTAGATTCTTCATAGACCCAGAAGTATTTACCAATCAGGAGCGAGATTCAGTGGAAAATCTAGTAATGCTGTCCAAGTGTTGAGTCTGCTGAATGCAGTCATTCATGCGGAAAACATGCCCTCCGATTTCACCGAGCTCGACCTCGCTCCTGGTCCTTCGCGACGTCCTCCCTTATTCGGTGAGCTTTCCGGCTCGCGATTTTCTCTTTCTCTTTACTTCACTCGCTCGGCACTTTAGGAGGAATTAACGAGAGAGACGGGCGTTTCTCGGCTTCTTTTTGAGAAGTAACGTTTCGCAAAACGTCGTCGTCTCCGTCGGAGAGGATCCAAACCAGGAGAATTCGTCCTTTCTCGTTATTTCGTGTCATGTCGTACTCTTGAGATTTCTTAGAATGAAATTGCACTCGAGAAAGCAGAGCGCGGCTTTTCTGAGCGTCGTCGCGATTTCCCTCGCAATTGAAAAATAAATCTAAGAGCGCATTCACACCTGAGCAGAAAAGCAGAAAGCAGAACAGCAGAAGCCAAGAGAACGACAGAGAGAAAAACTCTCGCAAGAGAGAGAGAGAGAGAGAGAGACTATCAGCGCAAGTTCTGATTGGTTGCTGCCTTCCTGCTTTCTGCTTTTCTGCTCAGGTGTGAATGCGCCTTAACGCGTAGGAGCAGATTCAGACTCCACTCTGTGAGATCGAGTGAGATATTCATCTCCTCTTGCGATTTCACGAGCGGCGGTATTTTTTTATGTCGCCTCGAGCATCCAATTTCTACTCGCCTCCGAAAAACCCCGAGACAATTGACAATAACTGTTGAGCAAGTTCTTTTGCAATATAATCAAATATCAGTATTACTTTCCATCTTTTTAATGTAGATTTAAATTCGCGCCTCATTTATGACGGCTTTATGTGTTTTAGCCAACGCCATTTATATGAAAGTCCGCGCGGTACGACTTCCTTCCTTTTTTGCGCGTGCAAGCTATGCGCAAGCTATGCGCTTCTTTTGTGCGCCCCGAATAAATCATTCTTATGCATTCAGCTGTGTCCTCAAACTTTGTCAAACACACAGACTTCTATATCATACACTAGACCGATAGCATTGGCCTCCTTAACATGTCCCTTACAAGTGCGTATTTTAAAATTTCGCGCATGCGCATTGTGTACGGTCCCGAAAGGAATGTAACTGCACCGTACAGGCATTTTTGCTCCAGAAGATGTTAATATTTATCCAATATTTAATATTTCCTCTTGCAATGTCATATTCAATGACACATTCAATGTTCACGTTCAATGTTCATTCAATATATAAAGTAATTTTGCAATGCGCATGTGCGCACGATTTTATGTTTTACATAAGGGTCACTTTTATATGTGAAAACTGAAGTGAAAGAGAAAATGGAAGTTCTCAGTCTAGCTAATATATAAAAGTCTATGGTCAAACACATCGGAAGCTCGAGTGAAAATCAGAAAGGCCCGGTTCCGAGAGAGAGAGAGAGAGAGAGAGAGAGAGAGAGAGGGGGGGGGGAGGGAGAGAGAGAGAGAGAGAGAGAGAGAGAGAGAGAGAGAGAGAGAGAGAGAGAGAGAGAGAGAGAGAGCTGTTCATTGAGATAAGTGCGTATCTGACCAATGTGTCGGGCGTGCAATGAACCCCGATGCCGACAGGAAAAAGGAACGAAAGGGCCGCCGGCACCGCGCACGGCGGAGGGCCGAAAGCGTGAGCCGTGTGCACGGGTCAATAACGATCTCACCGATCGTATCGTATCGCGCGCCGGCCAACATATCGACCGTTAATTTCCGGCATCGTTTCTCTCTCGCGGGCGCGTATCACTCGCGCGCCCTATTCATGCCTACCTTGCATTGTCCGGCGACGCATAGCCACCGCTCGCCGTTGCGTTCCGTCGAAATCCCGATACCATTGCCGCCGCCGCCGCCGCCGCCGCCACGTCCGCGAAGATTCGGAGCGTCGCAGGGCGTGCCGTCTATTACTGCCGGTTCAAGCGTTGCGTAAAAACGCTCGCCGACTGCACGGCAATTGAGCGCGCATGAGTTCGGCGCTGGGGAACAGTAATCGAGATTAGGCCGCGCGGAAGTTGGCTCACCGGGAAGCGGTGTTCGCGCTTATCCGAATAGAATTGCGTATAGATGGCCGTTCAGATGAGCCTTTGCCTCCCCAACTTATCCTCCCGTCCTTACTTATGCAACAGAAAGGGTTGAGATTTGAATAAAAATTGTATATACAATTCTTATATGGATACAAATTTTTATAAATATTTATTTTATATAGATATAATTTTTGTCCATAGGAAAATTATATCTATAAAAAAACCGATATAAAATACATAAATATCTAAAAAAATTTTTATCCATATAAAAATTATATATGTAATTTAACATAATATGTGTATGTAATATATATATATATATATAAATATATAAAATTTTTACTTATACAAAAATATCTATAAAAAATCGATATAAAATACATATAAATATCTATAAAAATTTTTATCCATATAAAAATTGTATACATAATTTTTATTTTTATTATATATATGTAATTAAAAAATTATATATAAATATATGTAAAATTACATGTATATATTTTTTCACATAGGTATTTACATAGACGCGGTAGAATTATATATATATATATATAATTTTTATCTGAATCCTAACCTCTTTTGTTGCATATGTGGGATATCCATTGCTTCGCAGGTTTTTGCATATTTTTACGCACTTCATGACTGATTCGCGCGTGACATTTGGCATCATCATGTTCCTGAGACTTGTATATGTGTACATGAATATCATAAATTGTGTAATTATTTTCCCGTTGTCAGACCCTCAGTTATTCATGTAAATTAATTTGCCAGGCCTGACATTTTTCTTCAGCGTGTCCTCTTAGCGAACGAAGGTAACGTCCGGAAACGGAAGATTTTAGAAGAAATCTTTTTTCGCGTCCGAGTCTTCTTTTATCGTGCGATATTATTCTGCGATACGATATCAGACGGAAAATATGTACCTCCGAGCTGACGGTGTACAATTACAAAGCGCCCGCCGCTTTCCTTCAGAACTCACTCACCGTCTACGAAGGGCACCCAGACGTAACTGCGGCCCTTGTAGTTCCTCCTGTTGTACTTGGCGCACTGTTCCGCCCGCGGGTCTTCCGGGAAGTTCGGGCATTCCTGCACAAACGCGTAATAAATTAATTAAACTCGCGGTAATTGCAGGGTCGATCGTGAACGGAGCCGTTGCGCCGAGTCGAGAGAGAGAGAGAGAGAGAGAGAGAGAGAGAGAGAAAGAGAGAGAGAGAGAGAGAGGCGGTTCTCCGGAAGGACAAAAGAGAGAAAAACCGACGTAATCGATCGCATTCGCTTTTTACGGCACACGTCGCGCTTTTCCCAGAACGCGTGGGTAAAGGCAAAATTATTTGCGACTCGGTGAAAAACAAAAAGGGACGGACTCGCATTCCGAGCCGCCGCTGCCGAGAGGAAGTCCGTATATTCGCGCAAACATGCGAATGCCAGCACGTGTGTGGTGCTACGTGCGCGGCCGCGTTGCAATTTCCGGGTAGACTATTAATTGCCGGTGAACGAAACGGTGGTTACTTTGCCCGGGCATGTTTACGAATCACGAGTGCAGCCCGGAAATGTGGTCCCGGGTATCGGACGCGCGCGGATAAATATTTCCGCGGAAACCGCCTCTTTTTCCCAGCTAATAACGAATAACCAATGCGTGTGTTCTTCAGTCGATCTCGCTCGTAACTTGCAGCCGCGATTTTCGTTTCCCAGCTAATCGAAATCGGAAACGCGACGATCGAATATACCGGTAAAAATATCACGACAGAGGGACGACGCATTTTTTCACGGAAATACGGGATGCCCGCAAAGGCATCTCCTCGGGATGTCAAACTCACGCAGCGACGCTAACGAGGTCGAGTAGGTGAAAAAAAGCTTACGTAATTTTGCGTCCGGAAACACCCGGCAGAAAAATTATTAACGTTCAAACATTTACGAGAGTGGAATTGTTTTCCGCAACTCGTTATACAGAATCGCTGATGCGAAAAAACGCACCTTGGTGTACGTAAGGATTATATGAGTTGTTGCGGTGCTTACAAAACGCTCGAAAATTCCTCCTTCCGCGAGAATAATTTTCGTCGAACTAATAACCGCCGTTCGCCGTTCGTCGAACTAATAACCATCGAATTCCTTCGAATATTTCTACTGTACTAGAAAAGCTGGTATTCTGTTTCCATCAGATTCTTATAAACCAACCGTGGCCCCACAAAGAGGCGTCCATTCTCTGCCGGAGAACGATTTCCTCTGCAAATCTTTGTACGTCTGTAACCTCTCAATCGAGTGTTTTAGGTTATATAATTTTTTTTTCACCTACTCGACCTTGTCTAAGTTCAGCCCCGACTTTTGCGGACACCCCGTGTATTGATAATCGATCAATTTAGCTGTAAACCTTCCTTGGGTCCTTTGATTTGGGTCAAAGAGCTTCACGACCATAGACATAGTATAGACTTAGACTGCGCGTTCTCCCAAATTTCAAGGGTGGGGATAAACCTCCTGATGCACTCTGTTTTGTTTGTGCGTGTTTTCTTGCACACTCTCGATGGAGAGGGAATAGGGGAGGCAGATGTTAACCTGTACGAGCGGCTGTACCTGTATATATCTCGGGGTGAGCGGAAGGCACGGTGGTTGATCACTATATCGGAAAAAAATAAAAAAACCACGGCTATGTATTGTCGTACAGGTTAGTAATTAACTACCTCCGCCCCTTTCTCCTTCCATCTAGAGTGTACGAGAGAGAACGCACAGACAAAACAGAGTGTATCCTTTTCTACGTGACTCTACCCCCCCCCCACTCCTCGAACACGCAGTCTAGGTATAAAAAGTCTATGCTCACACCGTTTACCTGAGTTATATAACAAAATGGCCACTTGAGCCGCTCCGCTCTCGACGAGTCTCTTTCTTTCTCCCCTCGAAACCGACGACAATGTCGAATGAAAAGATGCCGAGCCCATCGTCCGGGGCCCACGATTGGGGCCCCCGCGGAGAGTAAACAGATCTTATCACGCGCTCTTTACTACCATCGAGGGCTAATCAACACCAGCAAGCCCTTCCTCCGCTCCCCTCTCGCCGACTGCAAGCGCGGCGGAGCCATCCATTAATGCGAGGGTCTTTAGTTTCGCAGGTGGTGATTATTCTTATGAATTTTAAACAACGCCACTCACACGCACGCACATCGGGATATAAATCGTCGTCGTGCGCATCCTTAATTGGCCGGCGCGATGATTTGTTCGCGACTCGTGACGCGAAGCGTCGGGAGGGAAATCCCAAAGGAGCGCGCTCTAGGTGGATATAGACGCATCCGTTGATTTATGTGGCGTCGGGGATGCTACGCGCACGAGGACGTAGTGACACGCATGAACCTGAAGAACGTGTGGATCCCCCGCGAGCCCGCGTGGCTAATTGTCGCTTCGAAGCAACTCGCCTCAACAGCCTCGCGGTGCTCGACGGGATCACTCGCCGTCGCGGGGAAACGGGAACGGACCTTCTCCGTGGGAATCAGAAGCGAATTCGGCTCCTCTCGCGAGGAGCCCGCGAGCCGCGTCTCGCTCATAGGGATGAGCATCGATAGAAAAATATCGATGTTCGTATCGTATAATGTGTCGAAAGCAAATATATCGATAACCAATATATATCGGAACAAAAATATATCGATATTATATAATATCGAAACAAAAATATCGCTAGTTTTAAATATATTGTGTAACGTTATATTTCTTTAACGTTAATATTTCTTCATCCTGTTTATTATAAACATTTTACTGCGAACTAACTTATTACGATACTTATTACGATAAATGACATTGCGATAATTACAATGACCACAGAGCTGCTCGTCTAGGAAAATGTAAAAACGATAACCTTGATAATATTTTTCCCTTTAATTTATTTCGTTGTTGAGTCCCAAAACCATTCCTCCCCGGGTCAGAAATAAAAGACTCTGATTGGGTGATTTTCTTATGCATTGTGTATTACACAGTCTGTCCCAGATACGATGAGACTGGTTCCGCCAAAGTTCTTAGCGCAGCGATATCTATGAGTGAACGATGGTAGGTGAATGTTCTACCCTTCATCTACTTAACCTCAAAATTTGAGCGAATTCGGTTGATATTTCACTGTGGTTTGACATTTTATGTAAAGTCACTTTGTGTATGCGTTATGCAAGAGTCTGTGCTCGGGCCCTTAAACTTTATACTAAATTACTAAATATTATTTATACTAAATTACTAAATATTATTGAAATTAAAAAAAAATATCGATATTCTCGATATCATATGCCCATCCCTACTCGCTCTCATCGTCTTCGCTCCCGATTCGCGTTTCCCGCGCGTCTGCCTCTTCTTTCTCCCCAACGACGTTGAATGTCGTCGGTTTACCTGAGTATTGCACGTGTGGTAGCGCCTGTACGTGCCGATGCAAATGGGCCTGACGCTGCTGGTGCCGTTCTCCGAGATGATGCTCCGTCGCCGCAAAAGCCTCCTGGAACGAATCGTCTCGCATTAGCTCGACATTGACCGCTGTGCGTTTCTCGGTAAACCTTGATCTCGATATCGAGAGATCGAGGAGAGGAGAGAGACGTTGAGCACTCTGAGAATAGTTCAGACATAATATAACAATGTAATAGAATATAAGATGTATTAGGTTTATGCAAAAGTTTTAGTCTTTCTCAGCCCTTTAGTGTAACTATTTTGAATTGAAGTATTTTCCCGCCGTTTTGTGTTTCTGTGAAGATTAATATTTGATTGAAAATACCGGCGAGAAAATATTTCAATTTAAAATAATTACATCAGAGAGCTGAAAAACAGACTAAAACTTTTGCATATACTTATATATAATAAATATAATATAATAAAAGATAATAAGAATAATATAAGAAACAGAGGGAGAGAGAGGATATAAGGATAACATAAAATATAATGATAAAATATAATGGTGAAAAAGAATAATATATGATAATAAGATAAAATAATATAAAAAAGAATGATAAAATTAAAGTGATACGAAGCAAATAAATATTACGAGTAAATGAAAATCCTTCCGTAAATTAGAAAAATATTACGCATGATTAAAGGTCAAAGTGATCAAGCTTTCCGGCAAAAGCAACTCTGTATATTTAGCTTAATATGTGCGCTATTAATTTATCAATTTATATTCACTTTACGCACGCGTCATTACCTCGTCCTAATGAGGGAGGCGACCGGGAGGCGAGTAGCTTTTTCTCTCTACTAAAATTACAGTATATAAATTATAGTGCTAAATTACAGACGCCATCTTTAGCGTCTCAACCTATGCCATTTTGTTGTCCCGACAAAAATGTAATTACGTACATATGATTAGGTATCATCGTCGTGAATCTTTCCCTCTCGCAGTGTGGTTCGTGAAAAAAAAAAAAAAGACTGAAAATTTGCCAATTCGAAAGACGCACGGAGACGTTCGCTTTTCACGAGTCTCGCGTGAAATAAACTTTCGTTCGTAGTTCTGACAGGCTTGATTTTTCCGACCTATGTTTACTTTCCTCACAATGAGCACCAGCTTACCTCGCAACCTTTCTTCCCCAACACCCCCTGCGCGTAATTCTACTAATTATATTATATAATGCGGTATAAATGTCGCTAATTGGTACATTCATCTCGCGTGACAGCGGGAGACGATTACTCAATGTTTGCTCGCGCCTCGCACGAATGACGCTGCGCATCGCGACGGTCGAGCGCACGCACTGCGCAAGTAGGTACATTCGATTATCCGGCTGCGTGAAACGAATTCGACGGGGGGGAGGGAATTCGTTCATTTTTCACCCGCTAAGTAAGTTCCTTCGTTAAGAGCCACCGTGAAGCCGTCCGGCTGTCGTTAGAGACAGAATCGCGCCGCCGAATTCAATATCGACGGCTAATCCGCGGAGGGAGAGAAAGAGAGAGAGAGAGAGAGAGAGAGAGAGAGAGAGAAACTCAGCATTCACTCGCATGCGATGTGAACTCGTCGCGAGAGATTCATACATTGCTTAGCGCGAGTCACGTAACGGCTCGCGGTAGCGCGTTACGAAGGTGTAAATGTCAGCGGCGATAACAGCACGTTTCTGCCCTCCCCGCCCCCGCCCCCTCCCGCCCCGAGAGGAGCTCGCCCGCGAGAGTCGTCGGCCTGCCGGTGTATAATCTTCTTACGCTACTGATCCGTAATTTGCACGCTGCTTTATGGTCGGCTGAGCGGGACATACAAGGTGTGCGGAACTTGCGCACTCGGCTTTTCGCTCGCCGCTCGCAACGCGAGCTTATTGTTACTGTAACAATCGGGAAATTTAAGCGTGACCGCGCTTTCAGCGAGGGTGCGGAGGTCTCTCTATGACGAAATTCCATCGGGGATGAACTCTCTCTCTCTCTCTCTCTCTCTCTCTCTCGGGGGAGGGAGAAGACACGCTCTCGATGGCGAGCGAGTGTACGACGGCCGACGAACGGCGGCGCGCGTGACAAAAGAACGCGCAAATGGCGCGCGATACGCGTGAATTGACTCGCGAACCAGCGCGTTTCCAGCGCGATATGCTGGTGCGCGATTGTCCAAGCTTCACGCTCCACCCTGCCCTTTTTGCACTCGCGTGATACGAGCGTAAGCGTCACGTAACGTCCGAGAGCGTTGCATCAATCCCGGGGCGGAGGGGGGGAAGGGGGGAGGGAGGGAGGGAGGGAGGGTAAGAAACAAGCGCGTGGACGATTGCTCGGCGCGCGAGTCACGCGAGTCGTGCCCTTTCGGCACTTAAACTTTCCTGTTTCCGGTGAAATCCATCGGAAGGCCGCCATTTCCGGTAATTTCATTAAAATTCAATATTATACGTAATTCAATTATACATAATATTAAATAAAGTAAGATATAAATGTTTGACTCGCCTCGATGGTCGCGACCATAGACATGGTATACCTAGACTGCGCGCGTCCTTCCAAATTTTAAGGTAGGGGTAGGCCTCAAGTAGAAAAGGATGCATTCTAGTTATACTATAGAAGTCTGTGGTCGCAACACTTCGTCGCCATTCGGGGACATTTCTCTCTGCTGATTTTCCTGGACGAATCCACAGCCAGCAGCCGAAGGCGATCGATCCATCGATCTCCATCGATCGGCAGATAGCTCGTAGTTCCGCGCAGTTGATGCGAAATGCAGCGACTCGCTTAGCGAGCGCCTCGCTTACGATCCAAATTGCGCGAGACCCTAACGGTACCACGAGACGTGTGATTATTGTTAGAGACGGCTGCGCATTATCGCAAGGTGCTTTGCATTCTCGCGATCGAGCCGCGACGCTCGGGGATTACCGATCCCCGGCGTGACCTCACGCGGGAGATCGCAGCCCGGCGGCCTCGCCGGGGCGAAGGTGAAGCGCGAGCCGTGGCGCGCAAAGAGTTAATCGAACGCGATGACACTCTTGGACGTCACCACGTGGCGCCTGGTGATCATCCTATCCCGCGCTAAACTTGTAGCTCAAAATTTATTTATGTGCTGTGAAAGGACGGGCTAACTTGAAAGGGGTGTTGAAAATAAAAAAGTTCTGAGAACGCGATGTACGCGTTCGTCGCGCTCCGGTCATGTTGATATTCAAATTTCAGAATCAGATGTGAACTCTTCAGTCGAATTACGCCTGCAGATCTAACGCCGCACACGTGATCGTTTATCAGATCAGACCTGACTTTCAATCCCGAGTACCTCACGTGAGGCAAGCCTCGAGCAAAATAAAGTCATACTCGTAACGGGTTTCAACGCCCATTGGAAAATAAAGTGATATCGGGACTTGCAGCAATCTCCGCCTCGCCGCGCGACCTCCATGCAACTCGATTAAGCAACAATGCTGTTGTAAGCGCCGAATCGATAGGGTGCGCGCGGCAGGATCAGAGATAATAAACACGGATAATTGCTGGGAACGCTGGCGGTGAAATTAATTGAATGAATTCGACATTTAAACGAACTCACCGTAGGGGAACGCATTCCCTAGATTGGGACTGGATACCGGTGCCGCAGGATCTGGAACACTCGCTCCACTCGCTCCACGTGCCCCAAGTGCCCCTCACTCTATTGTCACGCCCAATCCCGAACTGCGTTCTTTCTTGCAGCATGTGATACACCTGGAAAGAGGCCGTCACTCTCACATCAGTCGTCTTGCAAAATCTGGCTTTTCCAATGAGACGGCGCGGCTTCTCACGCGGAGAAATGCACATCTCACTTTCAAGCAAATCAGACTTCTTGCGGGAGAATTCATACGCAAGTTTATTAGGAGTATAATTCGATTTCGAGGGTTCCGCAAGAGATGGCATTAATGTCAGTTTTGCCGAAGACATTCCAGTCACGGCTATTGTTTCTTAATGCTCTAATATTAATCCATGATATTTTATTAGTAGTTTACTAACAATAGACGCAGTAAAAGTCGTATTAATACCATCTTAAAAATGGAGCTTCCTAAAGAGCGTCTTCGACACGCGTTGCTTTTGTTCCTTAATCGGAAGAAAATGGCGGTTAAAGGTCATAGAATTCTGAAACTTTTAGAAACTTACGGTGATGTTGTTCCATCAATTGAGACATGTGAATATTAGTTTGGACGATTCAAAAGTGGTGATTTCAATGTTAACGACAAAAATCGCTCGGGACAACCAGAAAAGCTTGAAAATGCAGATTTGCAAATATTATTGGACGAGAATCCAGCACGATCCATTTCAGAACTTGCCAGAACATTAAATGTTGATCGTGTAATGTTACTAAACGTTTATATGATATGAGAAAGATTTACAAAGAAGGAAAATAGGTTCCACACCAATTATCTGCGGAAAACTGCGAGCCGGTTGAACATTTGCATTTCGTTGATCGTCAGACGAAGATGAAGAGTTTTTTGTATCGAATTGTTAGTGGGGACGAAGAACGGATCTATTTCGATAATCCTAAACGAAAAAAATCACGGGTTGATCCAGGCTAACCAACAACATCCGTTTCGAGGCGCAATATTCACGGTTCGAAGGTATTGTTGTGTATTTGGTGGGATCAAGAAGATGTTAAGTACTATGAACTGTTAAATCCAAATAAAACTGTCACCGTCCCTGATCGTTATCGACAACAATTATACAAATTGAAGCGAGCATTGGACCAAAAACGATCACTAATCGCGAGCAAACGACGCAAAGTGATCCTTCTTCACGTCGATGCTCGACCTCGTGTTATATTATCAGTGAAGCAAACGCTATTCGAACTAGAATGGGAAGTCTTTCCGCACCCCGCGTATTCTCCAGACGTTGCTCCATCCAATTATCACTTGTTCCGGTCGATGCAACATGCTCTAGAGCAGTGGTTCCCAACCGGGAATGCTCGCACCACTCTCTAGGGGTGCGAAAAAACATTCTTGGGGCTGCGAGGAAAAGTGATTAATAATGATTAAGATGAATTCTGCAATAATCCGGCATTTTTACTATCAAATTGAAAAAAAATGTTATTAAAATTATATATTTTTTACGAATCTGTACGTATATATTCATTACCTATCACTATGCGGAGCTTGATACTATGGATAATAATTTTATAAAATTAAAATGATAGCTAATTTCTGTAAAACAATACCATGTAATAATAAATTGTTATAAATCAACTTCTTACCTTGAAATCCTAACAACTAATTTTTGCTATAAAACGTATGAATAATTTTTTTTATAAGGGGTGGGAAGATCATTAATAAATTTTTAGGGGTGCGAAATACAAAAAAGGTTAGGAAATCCTGCTCTAGAAGATATACACTTTCATAACTTGGAACAAGTGCGAAAATTTCTTGAAAATTGGATCAACTCCAAGGAAAAATCTTTTTATCGTCGCGAAATCCATCTCCAGAAAGATGGGAAATGTTATAGAAAACGAAGGAAAACATTCTGATTCAGATATTCGTTCGTTATCTTATTTAAGTAAATCAATTTTTGAAAAAAAAAAAACCCTTCAAAATCAAACTAAATCATATTTCTAATATCTGTTAATAATCTAGGATCTACCGCCATAAACGTCAGATCTGCTCAAAGTATGAATTCTGAGCCTTGGTAAAGTCTGGTACTTCAGTAGGGAATATCGATCTAATCCAGGGTTATTAAATCAAAAAGCAAAAGAGTATTAAATGAAAACGAGGCTTCTATCTGCCTCCTATAGAGTGCAAATTTTATGACATCCTCGTGCGGGAGATGAGAGCGAATTGCTCGCTCGAGTACACAACGACGAGCCTCTCTCTAAAACTTCGAGCGAGTAAATTCGAACGACCATCATCCGGAGGGGATCATCTGGCCGCAGGAGGGAAGCAAGAAACCTCTCCCGTCTCGGCGAAATGGAACGATATACTTCCCTCTGCGCGCGCGCTCTCCCGAGTCCGCCCACTCAACGACGCTGTTCGAACTGCTTTCGACGCAATTCGACACAACATCACGACCACGTCTCTCGGCTTATCTGGATTTTATTTCAGTGCCCGGTTATCGTCCCCTCGTCCGTATCGCGGGCACTTCGCGCGCGAGCACGGCGAGAGAGCGATGATGGTTTCCACGGTGGAAAAACGAAGTGCCGAGACGAGGTCTAGTACCTAGCCGGTAATTAAGCGATGAGGCTGATAATACCGCCGTCCGCTATTTCTACTCCGGTTAATCACGCGCCGGCATCATCGGGCACAGACTGTTTGTTCGGTAATTAATATCTCGCTACCGCGCGAACGAGATTCCAATTAGACCACGCGGCCACGGCGCATTTCGGTGCGTTTTGATATCGCTCGCTCTCTCTCTCTCTCTCTCTCTCTCTCTCTCTCTCTCGCTCTTCCTCCCTCTTCGGGTATCGGGGCTCTCTTGTCGTGATTAATTAAATGGCAGATCGATCGACGTATCGCACACGCGCAGTACCTACGCGCTGGATTTACGGCGCTCGATCCATCTCCGCGCGCCGCGGGCTGTCCGTGGAATTAACTTCTGCCGGAAGCTCGCCGAGGGGGTATCGTCCCGCGGGAAGAAGGGCCGCGGATTCTCACGCGAGGGCATCCCCTTCGAGGGCTCGCGCCGCCTCACATCCGATCGCCTCCTCCTGCCTACCGCCAGTCGTCCAATTAATCAAACGGACGAGTCGCGTACTCTCTCTCTCTCTCTCTCTCTCTCTCTCTCTCTCTCTCTCTCTCTCGTCTTTACGCGAGCCGCTCGCGTAATATCTCGCGTCCGGAATACAAATCGCCGATTCCGCCGGCTCGACTGCCGCCTCGGGATTGTCGCAGCGTTCCTCCGATCCTTAACGGCCTCTTAAACCCATTACTTCCCAAGCGAGCATTTTATAGTCGATTGGTTTTTGGCTCAGAAAAGTGATAAAATCACATGAAAACTAATAACAAAATATGCTTTCTCATAGTAGAAAAACCTGATCTTTCAGAATCTGGAGTCATAATTTTGGAATGATCAACTGATAATTATATATGGCGGCTCAAAGTTGAAAAGAATGTTTTCATCGACTATGAACTTTTTACTGTGGAGAATTTCGAAAAATTTTGTCGAGAGCTATCAGGGACAATTAAATTGACAGAGTTTGGCTACTCGGGGAATAAACAATGATTGTTGATTCTATTCTTCAACTGATTCAAGATGGCGGATGCAATATGGCGTCCAAATATGCGAAAATCATACTTCATTGCGATTTATATGTGTGAGTGGGCATTTCTTATGTTTTTGAAGTCGCTGAGCACGAATCTTTGTGCTCAGTTTTCAATTTTGCAAAATGGCGGATGCAATATGGCGTACGAGTGCCACGAGAATCATACTTGTGAATTCACACACTATGTGTGTGGGTACTCATTCCATATATTTTTACCAGGAACAGCGCTCGCTTTTATCTAGATAAAAGTATACAGATAATCGCCCGGATAAACTTGTCGCCAGCAACTTGGAATTATTTAGACGATGTATATATGTGTATACATTTTATCTTTGTCCGTATATTAAATTGAAAAATGTCTTCCCAAAATTATTTTTTAAGATGACGCGCATAGATAATTCAATCAAAATATTGCTGCAAATGTGTAAGATATTGTTTGCTTTTGTCTAAAGAAAATTATATATAGATGGTCAGATTCAGATAAAGTCCTGGCACTGACTTATCTCTAGATAATATATTTTAAATTGAGAAAAAGAATTATTTTCAAAAGATTGTCTAACGTGACGCTCACAGATAATTTAGTCTATGTTGCCACAAATGTGCAAAATGTAAAAATATTTGTTTTTACGTCGTGGAATTTGCATATTTCATTTTATCTTTATCTAGCTAATTTAAACATCGTCCAAGTACCTGGCTACGACATAGCAAAGAATTGTACAGATAGTGTGATAGCAATGTGATGAAAATAAAATCCCTTCCCCTCCGTTTGACCTGATCTCCCAACGCAACATAAATTTCCAGACGAAAGAGAGAGAGAGAGAGAGAGAGAGAGAGAGAGAGAGAGAGAGAAAGGAAGAATGGGACGTAAGCGGTTAATTTTTTCGCGAACACTATACGTCACTCTGTGAGAAAGTACGAATTTGGAGCTCTAGCGGGAGCTTTTAGCCGCCTTTTTGCAAGTCGTTAACCTCGAGAGCGGCGGGCTAATACTTCCTTAATGCCCGGCATTAACTCCGGAACGTTAATCACAGCGCTTATACGGTACAGCCGTGCACAAAGAAGGATATACGTACTCCGCGACGGGTATACATACTGCGCTTTTAAAGACGTTTGTGTATAATGCACCGAACAATGTGACGTTATCGAGGGGAAATTTGTGCCGGGCAACGATACCTTGCACCGAACGAGTCGCTGCTTCATGGTATACAGGGTGACTCGCGAAAGATTCAAGAAATTAATATCCCGAAGGACAATCACGCCGTCGATTTTAATCGCGCCATTCTCGAATTTCGCAGATTCTCCAGAAGTCCTCACTTTAAAAATTTAAAAACTTAATGAATTAGGAAATCACCTAGAAACGATATCGTTGTTAGCCCGATTTTTTCGGCATCACTTTTCAACACAAAAATATCTACATGCTCATTTCATGATTCAGAAAGTTTTTGGTGTAAAAAATATCGTTAAGTTGCAGCGAAGCAAAATTCCTTCATAGCCTATTCTAACTTAAAAATTAATTAATTTAATTTATGAAAAAGTAATTAAAAGTTCCTGATTCGTGAGCTTTAATAGATACAACGACATCCTCATTAATCCAATTATTTTCCGTGTCATTTTTCGGGACAAAATATTTACTTCGAATAGGAAAATTTTCTCATATAACAAATATTGTCATACAAAGCAATACTCTCTTGGCGAAATCCTATAATCTACTGCAACGTAAAAATTAATTTACTTAACTTATCAAAAAATAATTTAAAAATTCCAGATTGGTGAACTTCTTGTGCGACAACAATATTTATATATTCACTCTGCGATTCAGGGAATTTTCTTACGTAAAAATATCCTAATACATATGAAGTAGAACTCCCCTATCAAAATTTCCTGATAGCCTATTCCAACTTAAAAATTAATTATTTAATTTATTAAAAAGTAATTTAAATATTTCAGATTGATGAGTTTCAGTAGACACGACAACATCATTATTAGCCCAATGTTTTTCGCGTCATTTTCCGGGACAAAAATATTTACTTCGTGAATGAGAAAATTTTCTTATGTAAAAAATATTATCATACACACGGAGCAAGACTCTTTTGGCAAAATTCCCTGATAGTCCACTCGTTAATAATAATAAGCCTCACAGGTATACCCCGAAACGACATACCGCCTCTTTCGTGGAATCGAGACAGGGGCTCCGGCGACGCGTCCGAAACACGTCCGAAACACGTCCGGAAATACTTGCTTGCGAAGCAAAACACTCCGGCGGCGGCGAGCGGCCTTGACGGCCGGGCCGGAGGCCCGGAGGGCGATAAGGGTCGCAGGTGTGACCTCGAGTCGCAGGAATGCGTCCACGCGTTTTCTAGGGCGACCGATCTATTTTCGTGGCGGTCGTAATGCCGCAACGCTTTCCAGAACAAACGGACTCTTTAGGCATAATTATAACGTGCTGGTGACGACGACGATCGGGCCGGGGCGCCCGCGCCGCACGTGGCGCGCAGCAGCAGCAGCAGCGAGCGGAGCTCGCCTGTGTGTTTGCGCGCCTCGCACCGCGTGGCCTTGCCCGTCGCGCTCTGCGCCAGTGTAATTTAGGGACCTCCTCTCGGTGTCAATTAATTACCCTCTCGACATGCCACCCGGTATAGCGGCCACGTAATTGCGTATTAATTCCCGCAAGTGGCTCGAATTAATATGCATCGCGCGCGACGAAGCCTTCTCGTTGCGTTCTCGTCCCGAAGAGGTGAGTGTGTGTGTGTGTGAGAGAGAGAGAGAGAGAGAGAGAGATCGCCGCGATAGCCGGGAGAGCGGTCCGAGCTTGTCGCGAGCGTGATTATTTGTTGGCGTTTCATTGCTACAAACGCGGCAAACGTTCGGTGCAAATGGACGCGATATAACGCGCGGCGACTTCTCGCAGCGCCCGCCGCTTTAGCTCCGCCGCGGATCAAGTCGTTTATCTTCCGCGACTCCTCGCTCAGTGAGACGAACGTGTTTGATACCTTGTATCAAGATTCTTGGGACTTGCACTAAGATTTCGCAGCGAGACTATTTTATATTGGGACCCTTCTTACAGACAGACGTCGCGCAGGAAACTCAGGCGATTTATGACGCATTAAAGTCACTAAGGGTTGAGAAAGTTATTTTGTAATAGTATCTAGTTACCGTTACAGTTTCTTTTCTCACTGAAAAAGTTTCGAGTGAAAAAGTAGCTGAAAGTTCACAGTGACTGAAGTTACTGACCGTCAAGAATAACATGATACTGTTATAGTTATTTAGAAAGTAACGAGTCGTTACTTTTCACAATAACTCTTTTACAATAATTGTGCTATTGTTTTAAATTTCGCAATCGCGTAAATTCCTTCAATTTTACATAAAAGTAGTCTGTTGACTACTAAAAGTTTGTTAATTATAAAAGTTTGTAGATTATTACATTCCTCATATTGTATATAATTTTCGCAAATTAGATTCATTAATTTAAATAAGTAATTCATATTTATTCTTTAAGACTACTAATAACAATCGTAAGAAAGTGAATGAATTTGATGAGGATAATAAATACTAAAAGTAATCTTAAATCATCAGAAATTAGATTTTTTCACTAAAAAATATATTGATATTTTATAAATAAAGACTTACACTCGTATGTTTTCTTAAATTTGCAGTTGAAGTTCTACTTGCATGAATAATTTTTTTGCCAGCGCATATTTTGCAGAGAAATGCCCAGTTGGTCTCATTTCCAAATTTTTGTTATAACTCAAATATTTCTGCATATGCTGGCCATGGCATTTCCTTCTCCGAAGATTGAAATGTTTTATCCATTGCTTGAATTTTTTATTTAACTGAAACCACGCAGCGCAGTTCACGCTGAACGCAGGTTATGTTAACGAATAAGGATTGGCGACGTGCGACGGAAATGTCCAATAGGCGTACAATTTTTTTGAAAGAAATACAGGTTGCGTTCGGAGAGGAGACTGTCAGCGCTGTTGCGCCATTTTATCCTTATTTTACATCTAATGAACGATAAAGATAGATGACGCAATAGCACGTTTTCCAAATGCAGAATAACTTATATGCTTATTGGATATCAAACATCGCACATCGCATTATCACGCTGATCTACCAGAAACTTAAGTTTGAAATAGATAAAGTAATTATTAAAGTAACTATTAAATTAGTTACTAGTTATCAAACAAATGTAACTAAATTAAGTATTACAGTTACAGTTACAGATGGAAAAAAGCGGAACGAAGTAAAGTTATAGTTATCAAAAAAAAAATAACTTCGTAATTATAACTTCGTTACAAGTAACGAGTTACTTCCCAATCCTGAAAATTGCAAGCGACGACGACGTCAGGCAGAAGCTGCAAGGGGTAATTTTTTGCAAATTCGACGGTAGCCAAACCAAATATAATAAATTTTCAATAGATTAGATAATTTATGATAAATGAATTTTCAATAAATAATTTTTTTTTTAATTTAATCTCTTCACTGCTCGGAGACATCCAAGGCAGCCAACAATTGAGCTGCAATATTCGTAGACTAACAAACGAAGACTTACTTCCACGGGATACTTCTCGGGCATGTAGGAGGACGAGACACCGGCGGCGCTAAGCATCGTCAAGACTAGAATCGATCTGAAACAGAGATAGAGAGCAGGCATAATTGTAACCATCCATTGTAACCAACACGATGATGATCGACGGGCGCGATGAGCCGCAATTCACGCACTTTCGTGACCGAAAACCGTTCGCGCTGTGGCGAGAGCAATTGCTGCTTTATCGCGCCTGCGGTAATCATCTCCCCTCTCTCATTGGCTTAGAAATTTCAAGAATGTGATCTTAATCTTTATTGGACGACTAATGCGCACATCTCTTTCTCTACGAAATGTGCGGCGATAACGCTGCTGGATTAAGGCCGATAATGCGAGCGATAATAAATCCTCTTCGTGAAGGGCACCAACGCGCATATCTCCAGCGCGAGTAAATTAGCCGTGTGAGGAAAAACAAAGGCGCAGGGTGTTCTTCTCCTGGAGCCCTTTCGACCAGCGACAGAAGAGTGAGTACGTATGTAACACGTATGAAATATTCACAGAGGTCGGCTTATCGGCCACTGTTCAAAGTTGAACGTGCCCAACTTTGTCGCAGCGACCACTAAATGTTGCGTCTTCTAAATTTTAGACGCTAGCGAATAAAGATCAAGCGTCTGCCAGAAGTTTTTACCAGCGAATTCTAAATTTTAGAGGCTAGCGAATAAAGATCTATTGTCTAGAACGGGGGTTCCCAACTGGGGTGCGAAAAACATTCTTGGGGGTGGTAGGAAGAATGATTGCATCAATAATGATTAAGATGAATTCTGGAATAATCCGGCATTTTTCCATCAAATGAAAATAAATCTTATTAAAATTATATATATTTTTATGTATCTGTACGTAAGGAGTCCTTATTTCTCAAGGAAGGACTATGAATACGGGTATTAAGAAGCTCGCGCAGAGCGAGTAAAAGGCGCACCGTCTAAATCACCCTTAATAGTTCAAGTGTAGCGTGGCCTAGCCCGAAGGCAGAAAATGTATTTCTCGTTGACAAGCCTCGGACACATGTCGCTTCCGTTGGCGTAATCATCGTGCAGGCTTGACCGCGCGCAGCTCGGCCTGCGTGCGTATAGAGATCTCGGCGATCGATGGAGTCGATTCGCGTCGCCTTATCGCGGCTTCATTGGACAACACCACACGCACGTCCCAATTTTTGTTTCAGCGGCTAGTCGCTCTCGCTTCAGCCCGCCTCCTCGAGATCGCCCGAGATCGCTCGACATGCAATCTCAGCATCCGTTACTTGGCGGGATAACGATTGCACGCCGCGTGCATCCCCGTAATCGCTCGCTCCCGCCTGCGTCGGTTGCGCCTTCGCGAGTCTAGGTGCTCGCGGAGCGCCGCGCCGCGGCTCGATTCGTCACGCTAATTGCGTGCTATTACGCTATACGTCACGGTATTGCGCCATCGAATGGTCCGGGAGAAAAGGCTGGACCTCTGCCTGTCGGGGGTGCAAACATTTAGACGGAAGGATTCTCCTTAGGGAGGATTTCCCAAGTGTGAATCCTTTCTTAGGGAGGTATGAATCTTCCCTTAAGGAGGATTCATACTTGGGGGAAAAACAGAAACCAATCGGAGGTCGCGCTGATAGTTTATCTCTCTTTTCTCTCTCTCTCTCTCTCTCTCTCTTTCCTTTTCTCTCTCAAAAGAGAGAGAGAGAGAGAGAGTCCCTACGCGCTTCCTGCGAGGTAAGAAGGATTCTCCGTAGGGAAGATTCCCCAAGTGTGAATCCTCTCTTAGGCAGATGTGAATCTTCCCTTAGGGAGGATTTACATTTCGGGAAAAAAAGCAGAAAGCAGAAAAGTAGCATTCAATCAGAAGTCGCGTTAATAGTCTGTCTCTCTTCTATCTTTCTCTTGAGAGAGAGAGAGAGAGAGAGAAAAGAGCGCGATTTCGAGGCGACAAATTCGAGACGGGATTTTCGTCTGAATTAAAGGGAGAAACGGATCAATTTGCTGAAGAAACTGGCCGAGATAATTATCACTCGAATGCACACAGACGCGGGGTTGAATTCTAACTAACCTGAACTCCACTCCGGAAAAGTCGCAGGAGTCTGCGTAAAAAGATGAATAAGAGAGCCTCGGTAAATATATATGTTCTCGCTGTAGACCAAATTATCCGCGAACATCATCGTAGATAACCCCATGGAGATAACATTTAAGATGCAAATGAAGATAATATATATTCACATCGTCGAGCTAAAAATAACTGGCCGCCGCAATTTTACCCGCGCGCATAATTTTCTCTAGATCACAGCGAAGCCGCGCGGCGTCGTCTTTATTTATCCGTTATTTATCCGAATAATCGAACACCGTCGGATCCAAGCGAGCGCCGAGATGACTCTGCTGCCCAATCGCGTGGCGCATTTCGACGATCTGACAGCGCCACGAACTATGCGACACGCAAGAAGCGCGTAAACTGACCCCGCGTGCGTGCGTGCGTGCGTGCGTGCGTGCGTGCGTGTGAATCGCGACCGCCCGGCGCGCGCGTTTTGTTTGTCGCTTCTCCCCGCTAATTATTTATAATCACAAGCGTGAGCTTCAACGGCGCCCGCCGGGCAAGTAAACAGCGAGAGCGAGAGCGAGGGAGAGAGAGAGAGAGAGAGAGAGCGAATAGAAAACCGCCCACGGCGATGATGGACCGCGCGCCTAACAGGCAGATGCGCTCTGATGCGCGTAAACGGTTGCCGCCGTATCATTTCTCCGTAGAAGCGATGGAAAAACGGGCGAACTTTCGAGAAGACACGGAGAGAAAGAGAGAGAGAGAGAGAGCAGCGGATGCGAGATGCAGATGAGGCGACACGCTTTGATGCGCGTCGAGTTGGACGTCACCAGGCGCTGCGGATCGCGATCGGACGCTCGCGATGCGGGATTGATCATGTTGAACAAATCTCTCTCTCTCCCTCTCCCCCTTCCCCTCTCTCTTTCACACACGATTCAACACGAGAGACATGGAGCTAGTCAGTGAGTCAATGGAAAGAAGAAGGGAAACGGGGGAGGAACTAATTGCGCTGCCTAAAGGGTGCTTCACACGGTGCTGCTTTTGTATTCGCTTTGAACGAACTTTCTAATTCGTCAGTGAAAGTTTTCTCTGGATAATATATTTTTATTCGCTAGCGTCTAAAATTGAGAATCCACTGGTGAAAATTTCTTTTAGACGTTTGATTTGTATTCACCAGCGTGTAAAATCGAGAGAATGCGATGTCCAGCAGTCGCTGCGACAAAGTTGGACACAACGTTGACCATTAAAATTTAGAGTCCGCTAAATTTTAGACGCTAGCGAATGAAAATTAGAAGTCTAGAAAAAATTTCTATCAGCGAATTCGCTGGCGAATTAAAAGTTTTATTCAGAGCGAGTAAAAGCAGCGCCATATGAATTACTCTTAATCGTCGAGACGCGGCCGAATGTTTCTCGCCGACGAAACGGACAGAAACCGCGGAAAATCGTCTGAGAGTCAAGATTCCTCGCAGAATTCGCTCGCTTCGTTAATCCCGAGTTTATGAGGCCTTTTAGCTGTTAATGACGGAAGTATCCGCGGGAGGAAAAATATACGCCGCCATCATGTGTGATTCGTTACTTTCCGTCGCGTTTCGTATTATTCTCTGATTCAGTGTCCGTAATTTCGTAATTTGCGACTTTCCAGCCGAATATTCGGTAACGCTATTACACCGAAAAAAAGAATCTTCTTTTCATGCAAATTTCCAAGCAAAATTCGCAACCAAAACTTGCCTCCCTTTTTCCTCAAGCCTAACCGACCTAAAGACCAAAGAAGCAAATTTCACGAAACTAACCCTTCCTAGCGGAATTGTTATTTTCATAGAAACGATATTTAAGATTTCAGATATATAACGCGACATTTTCGAATTCTTCGCAATTTTATTGTTATTTGTAACTTTTCATAATTTCATTATTTTTTTTCCGCAAATTTTTCCGTCGTCGTTAACTTCTTGCGGACGAGTATTTTCTCCACTGATTTCCGGTAGGTCGAGCATATTTTCTATATGACACTTTTTATTTATTTTCTGTACAGATATTTTCTGTACAACAAGATAATACGTTAAAAATTTAGGGCCATTGCACACAAAATGACGTAGGTACACATGCATAGCAGATCATACGGACCAATGAGCGTCTAGGAAAAAGTTAGGTTATGTTATGTCTGTAAATCAACATGGCAATTTCTTTCTAAGTGCTCATTGGTCGAGGCGAGTTTATATTATGCATGTACATTTACGCTGTAATATATGTAATTTTGTGCGCGATAGCCTTTAAACTTCGCATCGGCGTCTCTCACTTGTTTGCCGGCGGCATTCGTCCACAAAGGAATAAAACAGCTTAAAGGGTTAACTCTCCCCGGTGTTCGGGTACGCGCGACTCCGCGCCGACGCGAAAGTCCTCGAAGGAGTCCCGTGCTCCCCCGGGTTCCTCTGATTATCGTCCAAGTGTCGCACTCGATCGATCAATCGACACAATCGATTCGTCAAGAATCGATTCCCGATCAAGAAACACCGTTCCGAATGGCGCGAATGGCCGAGAGTTGAGAGCGTAGGTGTGTACGAAGGCGCCCCGCGCGAGCAGGAAGTGCGTACCCGATCCAGCTGAACACACCCGGGGAGGGGCAAGGGGAGCGAGGTGGAAGCGAAGGGGAGAGACCCCAACTGCCACTGATCCGAGTAAAGTGTGCCACTAAGCACTAATAACGTTTCACTTGTTGCGTTTTCTCGGAAAGCTTAATTAATCATCACGACTCCGCCGCCGCCGCCGCCGCCGGGCGGCGCGAGGAGGCGCGACGGGGCGAAGGGGAGGTGGCGGCACTCGGATGCACCGCGGTGCGGCCGTGAAGCGAGGGGGGGAGGAAGGCGAGAGAGGGGTCTGCAGCAGACCGCCCGCCGCTACCACCACAGCCGAGCATTGCGAGCCGCGCATTGCGTGCGTGCGTGTGTGTGTGTGTGTGTGTGTGTGTGCGAGTGTGCGTGTATTCGGGCGAAATCAGAAAAACGCATTATATCTCCCGACTTTCCACGCGATGCGCGCGCTCGTAAGTGGTGCATCCGAACCGATGCGCACGCGAGCGACGAGACGCGTGCGTTCGTCTGGGGTCTCCTCGTGCTGCATTGGGAGCTGCGGAACATCAGAGAGAGAAAGAGAGAGAGGGGGGAGGGAAATTGCAACCGCGCGAAACGCCGCGATTATATGACTGTCGCGACGAGCGGAAACGCGAAGAGTTCCTTCGGTTTTCTGTCGCTCGGAAAACGATGAACGTGTTGCAGCGTCATATATTTGAAATCTTAAGTAAACAAAACAATCTATAAAAATAAACACACAGACATGCTTTCAAAGTTTTTGTAAAAAAAAAAGAATCAAAAATGTCGCGTCATATGTTTGAAACCTTGAATACGCTTCTGCGCAAATGACAACTTTGCTAGAAAGAGTTAGTTAAATTAAATCTTAAGTTAAATCTTAGTTACGTAGTAATTAATTAGTCACTCAGTAATCTTAAAAGCTAAGTTAAATCTGAAATGTCGCCTATGCGAAAATAACAATTTCGCTAGAAAGGGTTAGTTTTCTTAGATTTCCTTCGGTCTGCCGTCACCGCAGCGGTAAACAAATGAAATGCAAAGTTTAAGTATTTAGCGTATAATCTTATTATACGGAAAATATCTTATCAAATAAATAAAATCTTATAAAAAGTAATATCTAATAAGAATATCTTATAAAAATATTTTACAAAATATCTTATAAAGAAATACATAAAAAATCTTGTTACGTAAAAAATATGCCCGACCTACCGGGAATCACTGGAGAAAGTACTCGTTCGCACAAAGGGTTGACGACGGAAAAATCCGCGGAATGGAAAGTAATGAAATTACGAAAAGCTACAAACAACAATAAAATTGCGAAGAATTCGAAACGCGTCGCGTCACATATCTGAAATCTTGAATATCACCCAACGAAAATAAAAATTTCGCTAAGGATTAATTTCGTTAAATTTGCTTCGGTCCGCTTAGACTTGAGGGGGGGGCGAGGAGGGGGCGAACTTCGGTTTGCCTGGAAATTTCCACAGAGAAATACCGCGCGATTCTTATTGTCGGCCGACATTCAGCCGAAAAGCTGCGCGATCGCGCTGGAGTGATTGAATTCGCACATGAGACTCGTCGCTTCCCTCTTCTTGGAAAAAAAGCCACACGGTCGCTGAGCAGGTTCCGAAGGCGCGGGAAAGACGCGACAAGCGAAGAGTCGCGCGCATTTTTCCGTCGCTCGAAGAGCTACGCGCTCGACAGAGTCATCAAGTTCGCGCGTCAAACTTCTCGCTTTCCGCGTTCCCGCACTCGAAAAAAAAAGAAGAGAAATAAAAACGCCGCACGATCGCTAACCGGGTTTGCGGACGTATCGTGTTTGCCTGAGCCTCCTCGCCGACGCCATTTCCAGAAAGTCGGCGAGAAGCTCCCGCGAGCCGCGACCGGAAACGAGGAATTCCGATTTTTGCCCGCGCTCGTCGACGGCGACGACTCGCGTCGTCGTCGTCCGTCATGCGCTCGCGCGGCGGCTCGATGCGATCGTGCGGACGCTGAGAGATAGCACTTTCGATTTAATCGACGTCCCCGTTCGCCTTCTCCGCATGATTCTCCTCTCTCTCTCTCGTCCGCGCGACGGACACCCTGTGTCGCTTAAAGTAATCTCCGACGGAGATTCCGCGGCTTATCAGCCGCGACACGATCGCGCATCGCGGATCGGCTCTCCCGCCGGATGAGCCGCGCGTTCGCGATGCAAATGCGCTCCCGCCTCGGCATCGGCCTGCGATCGATCTCTGCAATGAGAGAGAGAGAGAGAGAGAGAGAAAGAGAGAGAGAGAGAGAGAAAGAGAGAGAGAGAGGGGGGAGGGGGCACGAAGCGCGGCTGCAGCTATGAAGTATCCGCGACCCGTTACGACTTCCCCTATCTCACGGCCCGTCAGCGTATCTCGCGCTTACAACAAACAATGCCGGTCTTGTGCTCAATGGCGTAGGAATGCGAAAAATCGATCAATAAGAAACGGCAGCGGAGCCCTCGGCTTATGAACCCCGGCTAGAATCCTCCTATTCAAGACGAGTACCGGCGCGTCAATGGCAGCCAGATACGCCACCGTAAAGTCAAGGGGCTTCAATGGCTGCCATTAAGGGCAACAGCGCGCGCGGGAGAGAGAGAGAGAGAGAGAGAGAGAGAGAAAGAGCCCGCTTCTTGTCGCTAGAGCGAAATTATTAGCACTCCACGCTCGGCCGCTTCCGCGAATCTCCCGGAATTCGGACCGGGAAGCGCACTCGCTGATAAATCGAATTCCGAGCGAGAGTGCGAGGCAAGGAGGGAGGGAGCAAGGTGAGGAGGAAAAGAGAGGGGGGCAAGGGGATACCATAATAACTATACATCGGCACAGAGAGCGACACGTGGGAGGCACGAGCCGTCGATGATGAGAAGAAAAAGAAAAGGAGGAAGGGGAGAAATCCGACGAAGTCGGCGATTCGCCGCGATGGGCGCCCGTGATCGCGACGCGGCGCGTCGTCAAAATCGCCGTATCACGCGGCCAAAGGACAAATTCTCCTTCTAATGGTGTATACGTGCTCAGACGTTGAACAATTGCGGGTCACGCGACGGGTTTAACGGCGCCATATATTAATACGGCTCTAGCCGCGTCTCCCCGGCCACGAACGCGCGCGCTCGACATTGTAACTTTTACGCCGGTATTATAAATAAACGGCACTTGCCCCGCAATTACGGCGGATCGTAAAAATTGCGCCGGGCCGGGCCGGCCGGCCTGCGCCCGCCGCATGACAGTTATATACGCCGTAGCGCTTAACGTCGCTCTCAAAGTCGCAGTTACGTTACGATCGACAATTTCAGACTATTACAAGGTGATGCAACGTTGACTCGCGATGATATCCGAACGACGCGTAATTCCCCGCGGATCCGCCTCGCATCGCCTCGCGCCGAATCTCATTACGAAGCGCCGCCTGGATCATCTTCCATGTGTCTTCTCTCTCTCTCTCTCTCTCTCTCTCTCCCTCTCTCTCTCTCTCTCTCTCTCTCTCTCTCTCTTTTTCGCCCTCTCTTCTTCCAGATTTCCCATTTCGATTGGAGAAATTCTTCGCGATTAGAAAAACACTACACTTCTTCGTAAAAAGGAAGTTTTCATTTTTGTATCGTCGCCTCTCCCGGAAATTGGATCATCTCCATATATACAGGGTGTCCGGGATCTTTTGGAAACAAAATATTGTAAAGATCAGTCAGGTTAAACCGAGAAGAAAAGTCATGTACCATTTTGTAAAAATCGCAATAGTTATTAAGATATTAATGATTGGAAATGACTGTATCTCGAGGTTTTTTAAATAACTTGAAAAATTATTTGCGAAGTAGTAAAGGATTTTTTTGTTCAGAATGATCTAATCTACAATTATATGACGGCTATTGTGTCTAACGACAAGTTCAAGATCCAGGATTTAAAGTTCAATATATTCATATCTATCGTTAGACACAATAGCCGTCATATAATTGTAGGTTAGGTTATTCTGCACAAAAAAATCCTTTACCATTTCGCAAATAAGTATGCAAATTTTCGAGTCATCAATTAAAAGAGCCTCTAAATGTAGTCATTTTCAATGATTAATAACTTAATAATTTAATAACTTGCAATCTTTGCAAAATGGTACTTCACTTTTCCTCTCAGTTTGATCTGATTAATTTCTTCATAATTTTTCGTTTCCAAAAGATCACGGACATCCTGTTTATCTCCCTTTTTTCTCCCAAATTTCCAACTACCGATTAAAAAAAAAAAACTCTACGCTATTAGAAGAACACTCCACTTCTTCTTTCTGAAAAGAAAGTTTTCATTTTTGTATCGTCGCTTCTCCGAAAAATTGAATCATCTCCATGTACCATATTTTTTAACTATTGATAAAAGAAATACTCCTCACGATCAAAGAAACACTCTACTTCTTTGTAGAAAAAAAATTCTATTTTCATATCGTCGCCTCCGCCGAAAAAATGGCGCGTGTCGAAATCCGGAGCGCTGCTTGTATCATCTCCGCGCTTGTACCTCCTCCTCCCTCAAATTTCCAAATTGTCACTTAAAAAAACCCCCGGTCGCAATTAGAGAAACACCTGCTTGGTAAAAAAAAAAAAGAGAAGAAAAAGAAACGTCACTTTACATTTGTATCGTTGTTTCCGCGTCGAAGGAGCCGCTGCTGCGTGTCAGATTTCAGAAATTCGCGGGGCGAATTCCGAAATAACACTCGCTGTCGGCTGAAGCAAGATTACCCGGTGAGGGAGGGGGGGGGAGGAGCGAAGGAAGGCGCGACAGGAGAGAACAAGGTGGATGCATCGTCGGCATCCGACGTCGCGGGAGGCCCGCGCATTCGGTGCCACGGTGGTCCTCGGAGGGGAATTTTCGTCGCCATCGGGGTCCGGAGGAGCCGAAACGATGCACACGCAGCGGACACAAAAAGGAATGACCGTGAAATATGATGCACGATACGCGGCACGGCATTGTCTTCGACACGAGGACCGTACTCTCCTCCCTCCTCCCTTCCTTCCTTTCTCTCTCTCTCTCTCTCTCTCTCTCTCTCTCTCTCTCTCTCTCTCTCGCCCTTTCCCCCCGAGAGAAGTCGCCGTCGGACAAGGTGAGCGTGTGTGTGCGAGTCTCGAATGGCCCCTCTAATGATACCGGAGCACCTCGATCAGCTTAAGGGAGATTTCCACTGTTGGAGACGACGGCGACAGGCCGAGTTATCCGAAGCGCGCGCGGTTAATCCCCGGCCGATCCGCCGAAGCTCCCGCGCGTTTCAGCCAGGGCGCTCCGTATCGTGGAACGTCGTTAGTGCCTTACCCGTAATCCCGCTGGAAATAAGCAGCCGCCGATGAAAGCAATTAGCGCGAGCAGCTCGGGCCAGCTATTACCCGTCGGCCGAAAATAAATAGCTCCAATGCGGGCGGGAAGTCGGCTGGCGAGAGAGTGGCGTCTAACCTCAACTTTCGCGCGGGGACGACGCTCGAGAACGACTGAAGAACTCGCTGGAGAAAACAGATCTCTCCCGCCGAAATCGGACGAGGCGACCGAATTTGCTTGAAATCTCACGGAGAAATAGCGTGTCCCTCCGGATTTACCAGACTCGCCGAGACGGAGGAAGACGTCGCTCGGACGCGACGAGCCGCGCGAGTGTAAATCGAGCTTTACGCGCGTACACGCGTCGTACGCGGCGGATATCGCACGCAGGTGCAATCGCGCGCCGAGCTGCGTGCCGCAGTTACCGTTGCAGCGTCGTCGTATGGGCCCCCCTCACCCCCCTCCCATGCGCCCTGGTATTTACCACCCACTATTGAACGGTCGCAACACCTCGTTATACCGTTCGAGAACATCGTCGCCAAAGGTGTCGCTCTTGCGTATGTCGGCAACGCGCGCACGCGAATATAAAGTGGGATCCAAAAGTCGTAAAGTCCTAAATCGCAAGGCCATAAGAAAACTGACCAATCACACTCGACTATTCTCCCCGCAGTCGAAAAATAATCAATTGCGATTGGTGAATTTTTCTTACGACTTCTAGGATTTCTATCGCAAGCGGCTTTAGAGACGCCTTCGTCGTAAGGATGGATGGACGATGTTCGAAAATATATATCGATATATTTAAAATATCGATTAATAAAAAGATTTGAAATAACATCGATTATTTTATAAAAAGAAAAAAAAAAATCGACTTACCGATTAATTGATTAAATTTGCAAAGTAAACATTTAAATTGGTTAGCATTACGATTAAACACTGCTAGGGGTGCGTTCGGAAATATCACACTCGGATGCTCTCCTTACTTACATGTTGGATGCGTTCTTAAATTCGCTTAAATAGATGTGTTTACCGGCGTTATTCAATCCTTATTTTTCACTAAATGTTAAACAAGGATGGAATGACGCCCGCAATATTTTCAGTGTTACTAGAAATCTTCTTAAAGGATCTTGCACCCTGGGCGCGACTAGCGACGTGCTATGAGTGATATCTAATGAGAGTTCTGTTTTAAGAAGAAAAGCTTTCATTTCTTCTTTAAAACAGAACTCTCATTAGACATCGCTTATTGTTCGTCGCTAATCGCGTCAGTGTGCGAGGTCTTTAACTTGGCATCTCATTTGATGTATTTTCCATGTGACGAGAGGACTAATTTTGGGAAGATAAGTGCTCTCATTGGGTCATTCGGCAACGTTCCGAAACTTATCAATAAAAACCGAACAACCCTATCGTCCATGACTGTACAATAGATGTAGTAAACTTTGAACCTTAAGAAATTAATCAATTCCAACCTATTTTTACAAGAATAATTGACTGTGGTTGGCCAATTTCTTAAGACTTAAAGCTTACTATCGTAATAGATCCGGACTTAACGTCCACGAATTCCGTCTACCGTATCTGAAAGACGACATTACAAAAATCCTCTATTTAAAGACAAATAAAAATCGGTTGCCGATGTTGAGGAAAAACCATCAAACATCGATTCATTGAGTAAAAATAAAATCATCTGAGAACATCGATTAATTGAAAACAAACTACCGGTTCTTTCGATTGATCGATGAAAATCACCCCTTCGTCGCGATATCGCGGCCACGAGGATTTTCTCGGTACCGAGCGGTCCGCGCCGAAGGCGGCAGGACGAATTTCGGCAAAGGGGTGCCAAGGGGTGCGCGCGTCGAGTAATCCTCCGAAGCGGAGGGACCGCGTTTGCCGCCGATGAGTTTGTCAGGTTCTTCAGAATTTCTTCTTGGGGAATCATTCGGGGGCTTTACAAAGGAGCGATTCGAGATGCGAGGCAACCGCGCCGAAGCATCCAACATGAAGCAGCCAAGGCCACTCGGGTCGCGCGCGCTCCATAAAGACGCTTGCTCGCACTCGCTCGCCGTTACTGTGTGCTGCATCTGTTTAAACTGACGTCGCCGCGCGCGATGCGGAGCGATATCGCAATCAGAGCAACCGCGCGCTAAGCAGTCGTTGCTGCGCTCATTATCGAACCAAGCGAGCCACCGTCTCCCGCACGCTCCAAGGTATTTTGTGACCCCGTTCGAGAACGTCTGTCACCGCGTTAACTGTTTCAAGGCGACCGCCGTTTCTCTCTCTCTCTCTCTCTCTCTCTCTCTCTCTCTCTCTCTCTCTCTCTCTCTCTCTCTCTCTCTCTCTCTCGTTTGTTCGCTCGCTTCATCTGGCCGAGTATTGTCCTCTCCGCTCTCGTCTTTCGAGATTGCCTGTAGGAGCCAACAACCCCTGCTGCTGATGATGCAAGCGGCCGGGTCCAGTAATGGGTCCGCTATTAGCCGGATATTCGGAGAACGCGGATACACCAGGCCGAAGGGATAATTGCCGACCGAGAACGCGGGGATGAAGAGAAGAATCGACACGATTAGCAAGATGTTTCAGGACCCGGGAGCAGCGCGAGGTTACCAGGTCTCTCTCGAGATTTCAGAGTCAGCAGTCGCGCGCGCGCGAGTCAGGGGGTCCCCGTCGTGATGCAAACGGTGTCGCATGCTTGGGTGATCCGCAAATTAGCTGGGCATCAGCTGAGCAGGCAAGACGAAGTGTGTAAATTCCTTTCGCCGATTTCCGCCGAACTCGAAACGTCATTTAATGTTGAGGCTCAGATCGGGAAATTAGTCGAGCGAGGAGAAAATGAGAAACGTGTCAATTTCTCCTGGCACTTTGGATCGATCATAGATGAGGCCCAAAGTGAAAAGGAACGTTTCCGTATTTTACACGTTCGATGCGATTTAGACGAAATTATCATCTTGAACTTGTCATCTTGGGTAATTTTGTAAAGATATCTTTTCTTCTTCAAAACTTGAGACGTAGCTGAAGAGTCGTTTTATTCGTATTATCCTTAATATATCCAAGGGTCATCTGAAGACTCCAGAGGATATTTTTTAATGCATTGTTGTAACTATAACGTTAAAATTGGACATTAACAATGCTCCAGTAATTAAAGTACACGCCAAACAACTCGAAAAACATAACTTCAATCAACTACAACATCAAACAATCGAATAACTCCCAAACATTGATGGGAGTTTTCAGTAAAAACAGGGTTGCTAAAAATGCATGATGAAAAGAACAACACATCATGCTTTTTGTTTAAAACTGTTTGTTACGTTTTAAATATGTTTTAAACAAGCGCAAAAAATATATTTAAAATATGGAAAACATTCATGCATTTTTAAACTGATGCGGTATATTATGCATATATTTAAAAACGCATAAATGTTATAATATACATATTATGCAGCTTTCAATATATGTGCATTTGATTTTTAATACAGTGTGAACTTTAATTTTTAATTTAATTTTTGGTGCGGTTTGAAATGTATTCGATGATTTAATAAGAAAACTCTTTTTTTAACTTCATTTAAATAAACTATAAAATATATATAAACAAGATGTGAATTATTAAGTAAGTTGATATAATATATATATATATACATGCATAAGTAATAATTAATTTTTATAAATAAGTAATAATTAATATTTTAACAATCGTGAAAAGATCAATTTATTAGGTCTAGTAGTTAATTCTTTCCGAAGAAATTTACACAGTTTAAAGCAAAATTTGAAGTTGAAATATTCTCCCGCCCTTTTGCAGTTTTAAAGTGTTGGCATTTACTTAATCGATCAGTAGTGTTCACGGTGGCTATCAACAAAGATCATATTCGATATGCGATGCATTTCATATTTCATTCAAAGAAAAACCCTTCGGAAGCAGCCAACCATGATTTGTGCTGCTTGTATAGTGAAAACACTGTGACCAATCGCACGTGCCGAAACTGGTTTGAACGTTCTCGAAGCAGTGACTTTGATCTTCACGACCAACCACGCCGCGGTCAGCCGAAAAAGTTCGAAGACGAAGAGTTGCAGAATCTACCGAATGAAAATACGGCACAAACCCAACAAGAACTTACGGAAAAGCTGGAAGCAAGCTAGAGAGCTATTTGCGATCGTTTACACCGTACGGGAAAGATACAGAAGGAAGAGAAATGTGTTCCACACGAGCTAACCATTGACAACAAAAATCACTGACTGACCACATGCGTTACTTTGCTCACCAGACAACAAAACAACGATTTTTCGCACAAAATCGTAACTGGTGACGAAAAATGGATTATGTACGAAAATTCTAAACGCAAAAAATCATGGGTAGATCCTGATCAACCGACAACGTCGACAGCACAAAACCCAAACGTTTCGGAAAAAAAGTTCTTCTTTATATGTGGTGGGACCACAGAAGGGTGTGCTGTACTATGAGTTCTTGGAATCGGGTGAAACCATTAAAGCAGATATTTATCAAGAGCAATTGATACGTCTGAGCGATGTAATTGAGAAAAAAGGCCATTTACTCGACAAGGTAGCCGTAAAGTCACCCTGCTGCACGACAATACTAAACCGCATACACCAGAAGCCACAAAGGAAACCGTCTGGGCTGGGAAGTTCTCGCACACGCGGCGTATTCTCCAGACCCAGCACCATCAGATTTTCACTTGCTTCGGTCGATGCAACACGGACCGTCCGATACACATTTTTCGACAATTGATGACGTACGAAATTTCATCGACGACTTTATAACCTCAAAGCCACCGAGTTTCCATCGTGATAGGATTCGGCAACTGCACGATAAATGGCGTAAAGTCATCGACAACAAGAGGAGAATTTCAGAAGGAATATTTCATTGATTAATCTTGTTCTTTTGATTTTTAAATAAAATTAATCAATTAAAAATTGCCGAAAATCGGAAAGAATTAGCCGGACCTGATATATCACCAATAATTTTGCGTCCAAAATTTATATAAAAAACACACACACCCGTCGTTAAAAAGAACATACGTTTAAAGTTACCGGACGTTTAGAATTTTCTTTTTCTTTCAAGCAAAAAGTTTCAAGCGTGCCAACCCCGGGGAGAGATATTTGCCGCTCGCTGTTTCCCATGTCCACTTTAATGCCTGGCCCATTTTAGCCAACGCTAATGAGCGGAAAAGTGTCTCCGAAACAGAGGGAAATAACGGGAAGACTAATGCATCCGTGAGATACATCGTGGGCGAAAAATACAGCGACCAGCGGAAGCTCGACACGACGGCTGGCCGCGCGATTTCAATAGCGGCGGCCGCAGGACGCCGCATTCCGGAAGCCGAATCGATGGGCCCTCGCGCTCGCTGGAGCCTGGAGCTTTGCCCGAGTCCCGAGGGCATCGCGCGCGCGCGCGCGCGACTCCGCAGACGCGAGTTAGACGAGGAGCTCGTGGAAATAGACGAAGGACCGGTATCGACGCATATGCGCGGTGGCGAAGACATCGGAAAAACCGGCCGGCCGCAGGCGACGCAGCGGACCGCGGCGGGGCTCGGCGGGAAGTAAAATTAGCGCGAATCGCCCGCGGCCGCCGGTATACCTACCTACATGAAGACGGGCCATCTACGCTGAAGAGCGTCTTGTTAGCTGCACGCACGACTGCGCGTACGTACCACCACGTGAAATCCAATACACCCAAGTCGAGCCGAGCCGGCCGGCTGTCTGTGTCCGGCTGGAGCGCCGAGAAACAGAGAGAGAGAGAGAGAGAGAGAGAGAGAATGATGAAGGCGGAGGGCAAGGGACGAGGCAGGATATACCCGGGCTTATGGAACCGACGGAGGATCGCGCGACGCGTGACCACACGCGTGATCTGGGTCAGTTTTTGGGGGTCGACCGTGCGCGAGCGGACGGACGGGGCGAGTGATAATGGACGACGCTTCGTGTCGCCGCGGAGCGATCCGATTGAAGCTCGCTCGCGATTACCGGGCCGGGCCCGCTCGAGAAATTGGTTATCGTCGCGGTTAATCGCTGGTAATCGTCAGACTGAGCGACGGCCGAGTCGGGTGGAGGAAAGAAGATTCTCACTCGTCCGGAGCGGGATAGCGACAACATGCGAGAGGGGAGATGGTCTGATACAGTACAATTGTTTCCCTCACAAGGATATTGATGGCGGCCAAGATGGCGGCCACAAATATGAAAAATCGCGACAATCGTGGAATCCGCCATCTTGGAAAATGAATTTTAGAATGTGGACCTCAGATTCGTAATCAGCGACCCTCAAGAACTCACCAGAGTACAATTTTAGCTAATTTAATAAGATTCTATGATCCGCCATCTTGGAAAATTAATTTTGAAATTTGGACCTCGGATTCCCGATTCAAAAAGCCCCCGAATCTTGATTTTGAGAAAAAAATTCACTCATAGTTCGCGGAAAATGATTTCTTTCTGTAAAGATGTGTATTTTTCACACTTTGTTTATTTATAATAAATGGACAACTTATGCAAAGCAACCTTTCATGCATGTTCCCATATCATGTAAAAAGCTAAAAGACGCAAAAAAAATCCGACAGGAGTCCCTCAAATATGACATATTTCGTGAAAATGTGAGAATAAATAGGTGGTAAGTATATTTATCACTATGCCTCAAAGGGTTAACGCACGTGCCGCCGTCCGAAACACATTCATGCGCGCGTGGCGGCGTCGCGTGTAAGAGAAAGAGAGAGAGAGAGAGAGAGAGAGTTGTCGCGAATCGTTCGTTATTCGATGCGCGTCCCGCTCTCGCATCCTCCCACGCTTCTATTAATATCCGCGCGCGCGCGCGCGCGCGTGTGAACAAACGGCGTGGCCGGTCGCCCATCTTCGTTGCTTTATGAATATCGTAAAGCCGGAGAAACGCGCCGTGGAATCCCGGCCTGGAAACTCGCGGCCGTGGCCTTCCTCCTGCCCGCTCGCTCCTTCTTCTCCTCGGCCATGATTACAGCACGCGAAATATTTGCCAGCTTTTCATCCCGCGCGCGCGCGAGAGACGAATTCCGTGAAAGCCCGAAGCCGCGAGCGACTTCGCAGGATCTCGCAGCGTCGTCGCGTCGTCTCTCCTAGACGACAAGAGCGACGTTGCGAAAGCTCGAGCGACTGTTCAACGTTCGACGCGATACCCAAATACGCGGCGTGTCCCCGCCGTGCCGCGACGAGGAAGCGAAAGGTGAAATACCGTCGCGGGACGGCGGAGCTCTCGAATTCGCGCGTCAATTAATTACACGCGCGGAATCCGTTGCGAGGGCCCGCCGAGGGCTGTTTACCGTTGACCGTCGACGAGGACGTTGCGTCGACCGCTCGCTCCATCTCCGTTTCGGCTGGAGGGGAGTCCCCTCGCCACCAGAATCGAGCGGTTGATGAAGAGAGAAGAGAGACGAGAAAGAAGAAGAAGAAGGAAACTCGCCATCGTTGCGGCAGCAACGGCGTGTCACTCGTCGTACGATTCACAGGCGCGCGCTCGCGTCGCGATCCCGGCGACTTATTAATATCGGGATCTGTCGAATTAAGATTCCTCCGTGCCGGAGGCAGTCACGCATAGATCATCCGATTGCGCGCGCTCGACAACGAACCGGCCGGCCGACTCGTGGCTGATTAGCGGCTGCGAGGAAGGGCCTGCTATGAATATCGATAATGATCGACAGCGCAACAACGAACCCCTTAATGACCCCCGCGGAACAATGTCGCCGCTTGATTATATTTCCTCGTTGGCGAGCGAGCGAGCTAACGGGGAGCGCGATTCAACGCACGATCGATTGAAAGCGAGCGGCGGGCGCCTCGCGCGCGAGAACGTGCTCCTTTCTTCCGTGACCACCCTGCTGAGAAATTTCTATTGAGAACTCAAGTGAGAGACTTCCGAAACATTTCCTGTATGAGATCTCGGTTATTTCATGCGATGTCTCAATTGAGATATTTTTTTTATACGATATTTTTTTTTATATGATATTTCCATCGAAATATCCTGTGAAAAATGGGAAAGCTTTTCTATTTTCCTCAATTGAAGTATGGTCATTTATTTTTTCATATGATTTTTTACACGATATCTCAACTAAGATATTATAAAAAATATGAAAAAGAGTAATGATGTTTTTCAATTAAGGTGTCGTGTGAAAGATGAAGGAGCTTTTCTATTTTTCTCAATTGAAATATCGTTATTTATTCTTTTTATACAATTTTTCATATGATATTTCAATTGAGGTATCATATGAAAAAAATAAGTAATGATATGTTAATTGAAACATCGTATGAAAAATAAGTAATAACATTTCAATTGAGATATCATGTGAAAAGTGGGAAAGCTTTTCTGTTTTTCTCAATTGAATATCGTTACTTATTTTTTTATATGATTTTTCACATGATATTTCAATAGAGATATCATATAAAAAAAAGTAAGTAATGATATGTCAATTGAAATATCATATGAAAAATGGGAAAGCTTTTCCCAATTTTTCTCAATTGAAACATCGTTATCTATTTTTTTATAATTTTTCACACGATATCTCAATTGAGGTATCATATGAAAAAATAAAAACGATATTTCAATCGAGATGTTATATGAAAGATAAAAAAGTTCTTCTGTATCTTTTTCAACTGAAATATTATTACTTACTTTTTCATATAATTTTTCATATATCTTAACTGAAATATTATTTTATATATTATTTTTTCATATGATATCTCAATTGAGATGTCATATATGGGAAACTTTTTGGAAATCTCATTTTAAAGTTTGGAATAAAAATTATTCAGTAGGGCAGTTCTCATGGGATATCGTAATATTTCAAATCGTAATAAATATTTCATATCATAATAAATATTTCAAAAACGTGATATACATCGCCGAGTGCCGATATTAAACAGCCGATGGATGAACAAGCGAGTGAATAAAGCGCGCCCGGCCGACGCGAGGAATCCGTCAAGCGTCCCCGCGTGAGCGATAAATGAAACGTCAGCGAGTACACGCTCGGTCGTGGACAACTGCAATAAGGCGTGATTTAATTAACACGCCTATTGATTAGCCGCTAATAAATCGCGAGCCCGCGGAGATATGCCTGCGCGTGACGCGAGTCTCCCCTATTACACAATTCGTACTAAAGCTCGCAGGGGGCAGCGCAGCCGGCGAGGTTAATATTCGCGAGGGAGGCAGGGAGGGGGCTTGTGGAAAAATGTTCGGTATTTTTCGCGCGCGTGGCGTTGTTTTTAATTTTAAAATTTTAGAAATATGCGGCGCGCTTCTGCCGAAAATAATGAAATCCCCGCAGCGGGCACGGTCGCATGCCGCGCGACGCGTGACGAGCAGGAGAGAGAGAGAGAGAGAGAGAGAGAGAGAGAGAGAGAGAGAGAGAGAGAGAGAGAGAGAGAGAGAAAGGGAGGGCGGCATGCATCGAGACGAGGGAGGCTCTCTCGCGCGCGAGGAAGAAGCTCGCGCTCTCTCGTAACTCGCCGACGATTCAAGTCCGCGCTAATCGATCGTCGCGATCGTCGCTATTAATCTGCCGCGGAGCGGACGCGAGAAAGGCGCGGCGCACGAGCGGGAGGTCGACCTTCCGCGGATTCAGTAGCCGAGAGCGAGAGAGAGAGAGAGAGAGAGAGAGAGAGAGAGAGAGAGAGAGAGAGAGAGCGAGCGAAAGAGAGGGGGGGACAGGGGGACAGGGAAAATACACGAGCCGACCTTCCCGGCCTTCTGCCTGCCTTCCCCCTGCTCGCTCCGCCGTTCGTCCATCGAGCCCCGCCACCGAGTGACGTGAAATTATAATTCCGTAAAATTAACGTTGCATATGTTAATTATTAAGAACCGGTCTGCGGCTCTCTCCCTCTCGCGGCCGCCTTCAAGGTTCTCTCTCTCTCTCTCTCTCTCTCTCTCTCTCTTTCTCTCTCTCTCTCTCTCTCTCCCCCGGTACCGCCGGCCGCGACATGTATACGTTAGTGCGGCCGTGCGAGTTATGATGCACACGGGCCGGTGTGCATCCTTGTGCATCGGGGTGGCGCGTGTTCGTGGCCGCCGATGGTGACGTCGGGCGGCCGTGATATCGGGACGGGTAAGGATCTGCGAGCCGAGCAGGAGGCGGCGGTGATTCTCTCCGTCGGCCGCTCACGCGCGCTCAAGCTGTTCGAGCCGCGTCGTCGTCGTCGGCTGGCGCGTCTCGTGCGAGCGGCGTCAGCGGGTTTTTCGTGAGCCCGACAGATAATGTAGAAGAGAAAGAAAAGGAGAAGAAAAAGAGAAATGGAGCGTGCGCAGCGGATCGTCTCAAGGATAAGCGACGTCTCCTCCTGCGCGCGCGGAGCTGATCTCTCGCACGCGCGCGAAGGCTCCATCGATCGCGCGCGACTCGCCGTCGATGCTCCTCTCTCTCGTTGCGCGCGCGCGCGATCCCCGCTTATGCGGGATCCTCGTCGACAGGCGGGACCGCGACGAGGCTCCTCCGAGAGGAGGATGCATTAGGTCGCGCCGCGGCTGTGTGCGGCGAGCAAACAAATCCGCAGAGTACACGGACGGCGCGATGTGTACAAAGCCAGTGTTGTCCGCCGTGTCAATAACGGCCGACGAGAAGAAAACACGCGCGTTTGGTCGGCAAACGCGAGCCGCTAAAGCGAGGAGGATCGCGCAATTTACGGCGCCGCGCGATCTCTCGGCCGGCGCGGCGCGCGCGCTCTTCGGCACGCGGCGAACAAAGCGGCCGGCCGGAACCGCCGCAGTGGATCGAAACTTCAAATTCGTGTGGACATCGACTAAAATTTTGTGCAGGAATAAGCTTTAATGAAATTAATTTTCATAAAATATTTTATTTATAATATTTTTGTATGTCATTTTAATAATAATAATATTGCAGCGAATATATATGAATATATAGTGTTCCTATTCGGTTTCAACAGCTAGCATCACGTGAAGGTAAGGAACGAGCTAGCCTTGGGCAAGTTACATCAAATCTTCTTGCATAAATTCAATTAATAAAATATTTGTTCCATATTTTTGAAAATTTTAAGATTAAACAATCTGTATGGAAACACAAGAGAAAATTGCAAGACTAGTGGATTTTGTAAAACAAAAGTCGTGTAAACAGCCAAGGATAACGATACAGCGTAGAGGTTCTTCGCAAATCCTTCGTCATTACGTGTGTATGAATAGAACTGAATTAAACGAAAGGACTTTCGAAAGGACTTCGAAATTTTGTGATTCTTTTACAATCCGTTGCAACAGAATGAAAAAAATTTATGTCTTGTTTCTTATCTGTGTGATGCTGACTTGAAACCAAACAGGAACATTTAAAATTCAATAAAAAAAAAATATTGTTATAAAAATATTGTGGAAATATAAACAGAAATTTTACTTAAATTTTCATTACAAATGATTTCTCGGCGAAATTCTGTCTCCGAGCAGAATTTTCATTCATGTACAATTGCACATAATAGGTTAGATGGTTTCTATCCACTGTACAATGTATAGGAGAAAAGATCGCACAAGATCGCAGCTGAAACCTACACGGCTTTTTACTATATGAATGATTTTTTAAAATCCTATTTAATAGATCTTGGACTGATATGGACATTTTTTTTAATTATTCAATAAACACGTATGAGTTGAGTTATGATTTCGTTCTAATTCATCAGAGAAAAATGTGTAAAATACAACAAAATCTGGCAACGGATATGATAAAAATGTTCTTGAAGAACCATAGAATTGTGTACCATAAGATAGACAAGGATCGATCATTATTTATATAAAATGCAGCGAACACAAATGAACGACTTACGCTTAACACATTTTACTTATCACAGAAACTCGAGACTTTAGACGCTTACAGTATCTAAATATATTACTCATTACTTGATATTTTCTGCATTCGGGTCATATATTAGAACTATTTTGCAATACATTCTAGTAGATGAAGTTGTGAAATTCGAACTTTTACTTTTGGCTCGATGTCCACCTTTTTCATCGTTTCGATCCACTGTGCGCCGCTCGGAGCGGAGCGGAAAATCGCTTCGACATGCGTCCGATGGCTCGGCCGCGAGTAATAGCGCGAGGAAAGTAGAAACGCGCCTTCCCGGCCGGTCGGCATTTAACGCGCGACGCAGCGCTCAGCCGGCGATGGCACACCGCGTTGCGATATTTCGCGACACGCATTCTCTCTCTCTCTCTCTCTCTCTCTTTCTCTCCTCACGGCGGTCACATTTCAATATTAATACCGAAATGGGTGTGTCGTTCAACGGCAAACTCCCGCTATTTTTTACAGAAGTTTGTACACTCGCGCACTTCGAACATCACGCGGGCAATGCTAATGGACGTTACGAAACACGCGTTCCTTCGATATTGCTGATATGATTATTTTTAGCTTACTTAATATTTTTTTTCACTTATTTTTAATATGTTTCTTTTCTTATCCATCTCTGATATTTATTCTCATCTGTTCTCAGCCGCTCTTAATACTTGTTTTTATCCCTAACATTTATTTTTATCTTTGATATTATTTATCTCCTTACCTATCTTTAATACTTAATTTTGTATTTATCTTTGATATTTATCTTCACCTGATTTTAATGTTTATGTTGATCTGTCTTTAATATTTACCTTCATCTATAATTAAAATATCTCTGATGATGATATTTCGAAATATCGGAAACGCATCACGCGAGCAACGGTAATGGATAACGGCAATGGGAATGACGAAACACGTGTTCCTTCGATATTACTGATATAATAATTTTGAATTGTATTTAATATTTCTCTTCACCTATCTTTAATATGTTTCTTTTCTTATCCATCTCTGATATTTATTTTCATCTATCTTCATCCGCTTTTAATACTTAATTTACCCCTAACATTTATTTTTATCTTTGATATTATTTATCTCTTTACCTATCTTTAATATTTAATTTTGTATTCTAATTCTAATTTTGTATATCTTTGATATTTATCTTCACCTGATTTTAATGTTTATCCTTATCCGTCTTGAATATTTACTTTTGTCTATAATAAAAATATTTCTGATGATGATGATGTTTCAAAAATACCAGAAACGCGAGCGGAAAAGCAAGATTACGCGTCCACGAACTTTCCTGAAAAGTCTACACGAATTTCGGGGGAGACTCGAGAATTGCGGGAGGGAGAATCCAAGAAGCGTACTACGCAAGGCAGCCAGTTGCCAACGGCAGCGGCTGAGGAATTAATTGCCGATGACGGCAGTCACGGTCAGGCGCCCTCGCACTTCGCTAATAACTAATTATTTCAACTCTCGGAGGATAACGAGCGGAGCATGGATACCTGGAAGCAAATTAAAAATAACGCCCGTTCGCGCTTGAAGAAAGCGGCAGTCCGGCCCGGATCGGTTTCACGGAATTTCCTTCCCATGGGAAAATCTCACACGTGTCGCGTGTTCTTCTTCGAACGGGACAAAAACGTATTCGTTGAAATAAAAGAAAGAAAGAGAGGGGGGTGGAATTTTTTTAAAAAAGGATTCTCCTCCGCGCTCTCTGAGCGAACTCTCCGCAAAATTCAAGTCCCCTGAGAATCAGCTCTCTCTCTTCCCCTCTTCCTCTCTCTCTCTCTCTCTCTCTCTCTTGATTCGGTGCAACGACCGAATAGATTGCAACGCAGAAGAGTGGACAATGGCAAGTCGGCCGAGGGAGAGACGCGGGCTCGAAGGGAGAAAAGCGAGAGAAAGAGAAAGGAAAAAGGAGAAACAGGAACAAAAATAAGGCCAGCACGCGTTCGCGCGCGCGCGCGCGCGCGATTTCTCGGTAAACGTCGCGAGATCGAAATCGAAGGGAGTCGTGATAAAGGCAGCGCTTCCGTCGTTGCGGCGGACAGGAACAAACGGTATACGTGAGCTTACCGATATACGTGCCTCGCGGTTCGTTAAACGCGACTGTCAGCGCGACCGAAACAATGGCTTGTACACCGGAGGGTGAAGGGGGAGGGCTACGTGTGTTGTGTTCGATTGAACGGGGGACCGTATGCGAGAGCGGCATAGCAAGCACACGGGGGACGGGCCGAGACGTCGTCGCCGTCGCCGTCGTCGTCGCCATCGTCGTCATCGTCATCGTCGTCGTCGTCGTCGACGGTGCCGGCGCTGGCGCCGGCGCGTACGTGTAATAACTTCCGGCCGTGGCTAATTATTTCCTGTCATCGAAACATTATAATTAAATCTGCCCGCGAGAGGGAGAGAGAGAGAGAGAGAGGAAGGCAGGGAGGGAGGGAGAGTCGATCTCGTTCCCGGCGTGGTCGCGTAGCTGCTTCTTGTCGCGCAGGACGCGCGGCCAGATCGGCGGATAAATGGCGGCTCCTTTATCGTTAGAAGCGGAGAATCACTCTCGGAGCCGCGCAACAATGTCGGCGATCTTCCAAGTTAATTTGCTTCGTTCTCTCTCTCTCTCTCTCTCTCTCTCTCTCTCTCTCTCTCTCTCTTCTCTCTCTCTCTCTCTCTCTCTCTCTCTCCTCGTCGTTTTTCATTCTTCTTTAATTATCGGAATAGCAAACCCTTTAGTATTCCGGGAAATAAACATGAGATGCGACGGAAAAGGAAGAAATGATTGGTAAGGTAATCAGGAATAAATGTCGAAGCGAGCGTTTTGTTATGACGGACTCAAACTTGTCGACAGGCGCATCGAAATGGCCGATCGTGAACGAATATCGATTAGCGGGCGTACGAGTGCGATTTACAGGATTGTGAATTTATTAATATTATCTATTATTATCTATCATTATCATCATCATCATCATTATCATCATATTATTATTATTATTGTTGTTGTTGTTATTCGGATAATAACAATAGAATGACAACAACAACAACAGTAATAATAATAATAGAATATAATGATGATGATGGTGGTGATGATGGATAATGGATGATGGATAATAATAGATAATATTGATAAATTGCAAAACTTGTAAATCTCATTGCAGTTGTTCGCTATGTCACAACGTCTTCGCGCGAATCTCACCGGCCGAAAATAAATTCTCTTAAATCTTCCGACTACACATATTCAAAAGAGCCTTAAATACAAGATTATCGTTCCGGTCAATTTTGCGCGTCGACCGGATAGGCAAGACGCAGCCTCGTCCTCGGGGAGGCGAGGGACACTCGGGCCGATTCGGAAGGATCGATTCGCTGTTAAGCATAGGTTTCGATGTAACTGCACGATCGAATGCGCCGGGTTGAGAAGTCAAGCGCGCATGAAACGTTTAAACGGCGATTACGCGCGCGCGCGCGCGTTTTGTCGGGGAAGATCGACAAGCTCGGCAAGGCAGGCGCAGCCTGCTGGCGAACAGCGTTTAGCGAGCGTAAATTTCCACCTCTCTCTCTCTCTCTCTCTCTCTCTCTCTCTCTCTCTCTCTCTCTCTCTCTCTCTCTCTCTCTCTCTCTCTCTCTCTCTCTCTCGACTTTGTGGACGCCGGATCTGCACGCGCCGCCGGGAGTATCGTGTCACGTAGGAGACGCCGATGTGCGGGAGATAACGAGCGCATGCGCGGCGTGAAAACTACGCTCCGATCGTGATCGTGCGTGCACACGTGATCGAGCCGTCGATTAGGCGCGCGGGTCGAAATCCGAAGGATTCGAATGTGCGTAACGGAACTTCCGTACAGTCAGAAATCGCCGGGAGGTAATCGCGAAGACGAGGGCGCAGGAAGGAGCGGCGCCTGGAACGTCGAAAAATCCAGCGATTCGGCGTCGAGCTTGAAGTTGATTAAAGCTGATATCTTGCGGACGTCAAGTATTTCAAACTGTTCAATGCTGATGCTTTGAGACTCCTGCGGTGTGTGGGAAAATGTTTCGTCTGCTTGCCGAGTTGCTTCTCTCTCCGAGGAAGTCAATCGGGTTACTTGGGTTGGAAAAAAGTCTGCGCGGTACCAACCCGGAAAATCAAATCAGACGTGTAAACCTCCTCCCTTCTCCTCTTTCTCTCTCTCTCTCTCTCTCTCTCTTTGTTCACCTGAAATTGTTCGCCAATTTCTGAATTTAAATGCACTCTGCTCAATTATCTCTCAAGTATCAAGAAAGAAGTACTCAGCGCTACGCTTAGCACTAAAGACGGGTTCACACCTTGACAGAAAAGCAGAAAGCAAAATACCAGAGAGAGTGACAGACGCTGATAGTTTGTCTCTCTCTCTCTCTTTCTCTCTTGCGCGACTATCAGCGCGACTTCTGACTGGATGTTGCCCTTCTGTTTTTCTGCCAGGGTATGAATCCGCCCTAACATTTAGTAGCGATGCGCGATCTCGATTCAATTTTCAGAAAATTGATCTCTCAAATCGATCCCTTTCCGTTCGATTTTTGTGCGAATCGATTTTCGGTTCGCCACCAATGTCGTTCCGTTTAACGACGACTTCAGCCGAGGTGAACGATGATTGAGAGAATCGATTTGTAGAAAAGAATCGAGCAGAAAGAAATCGACCAAGTCCACTTTTCGACGAAAAGATCGACTTTCTGCAGATCGAGTCGAGATATTGCCCGTCACTAACGTACAGCAGTGTATTTGATTGTCTTACACTGCACATGATATTATTATCCACGGGATAATAAACTCTGCCCCTTCCTCTCCTCTTCGCGAAGAAACGCGCAAAAGGCGGCGGACGTCAGCCGCGGAAGACGCGCTCAATGTCCAGTACAACGACCGAGGGGAGTCCGGGTCTTCGCGATCCGCAGCGCGAGACCGACGGCTTATTTGTGCAGACACGGCGTTAGGCGTTAGGCGCGCGATATTCCCGGTGTAACGCTAATGCACCCTCAAGAACGATCGCTGGAGGCCTGTCGGTCGCGGAAACTTCGGTTTGAGTCATAAGGTTGGTAGGCCTTAAACCAACTTCGGCCGTTCCGAAATCAGCCTTGGAAACTGCTTTTAGTTATATGAGGTTGGTAAGCCTTAAACCAACTTAGGCCTCGTTCCGAAATCGGTTTCGGAAACTGCCTTTAGTTATAATATTGGCAGGCCTTAAACCAACTTAGGCCGTTCCAAAATCGGTCTCGAAAACTGCTTTCGGTTATAAGATTGGTAGGCCTTAAACCAACTTACGGCCTCGTGCCGTAATTCCGGTCAGTCGATTAATTATCAAGATAATAAGTAATAAAAAATTGATCCATTTCTCTACCTAATGTTACAAAATTAATAGCTAAGACCAAGCTTGTAAGCAGAAATAGTACATGTGTGAATGTCCAAGCGTCCAGCTGATCAATAACGGAACATATTTAGGTTAGTTTAAGCTTATAACTAAATTTAAAACTAACTTTATAACTAAAATCAAGATTTCCGAAACCGATCGAGAGATACCTTTACTTAATCAGCAGACAATATTTTTTTAAATATTTTATATATTTTTAAATATATATAAAACAGACAATATATTTTTTAAATATTTTAAACGTTTTTCAAATATTTATTTTACATTTTTTCACATGTCTTCCATTCATTGCACAAAAATATTTATTTAACATTTATTTAATATTTTACATTAATAACTCGTATAAAATTATTTTTAACGTTTTAAAAATATTTTTTAACTATTTCGTTAATATTTTGAAAAACATTTTTGAAATATTTTTTTCTGATTGGATAGATACGTCTCGTAATTGATCAGCTAAATTATGCGTTGGTCCGAGGTCTACCAACCTCATAACTAACAGCAAATTTCCAAAATCAATTTCGGAACCAATTTCGGAACAGACTTGAAATCGCCTAACCATTTCGGAAAGCCGAAAACAGCCGGAGTGAGCGTCTCGCCGTAGCCGCGATTGCTTCCGCCATGGCGGTCGCCTCGTTGGACTTTCCGGTGGAGGAGGAAGTCGAGAGGGAAGTTTTCAACGAGTTCGGAGAGGAGACGGTTTCAGTTCAAAAACGAGCGTTCCCTCGTCCGCTCGCATTTCTCGATAGCTCGTGGACTTTGCGCTCCGCGGTGTCTGTCTTCGCGGAAGACACCTCGAGTGCCTACCGGACCTTCACAAACGCTGCTCTTCGCGCGTTTTACAACCTCTCGAGCAACCCCGCCAGCGCTTTTACGGCTGCTCGTGGAGAACTTCGCCCGCTTGTCTCGGGCTTGCGGTGAATTTCGCCGCGCAATTTCTCGACCGCTCGTCGGAAGCTTCATCCTCCGGGAGCGCGCACTGCGAAAACCCGCCTCGAGAGAGCAGCATCGAATAATTATAATAGGTCGGTTTGGCCGAAGATTTGAATTCTCCGCTTCGCGATTCTTCGCTGCGCTTTATCGCGTCGCGCCGAGCAGCGCGTGGGTGTGCGACGATATTTACTGCTAAGTAGTCGGCGCGCGATCTTGCCGGCTGGCAAGAAGATTCACGCATCTGGATATGCGTATCCGATTGCGCGGTCGGTGGATCGGCTCTCGCGACGCGCCGCGCCGGGCGGCTTCGCGCCCCGGCAATTTGGACGAGTATATTAATCTCGCCGTGCGCATGCGCGCCCGCGCTCGGGACAGATCTATGAAATAATAAACGCGATAATAACGCGAGAGCTGCGGGACAGCGGTGAATCTCGCACGCGGCCGCCCCGACATAAATGGCTTTTGTGCGATTTTTCATGGAAAACGTGCGTATTCAGAGTCCGAGAGAGAGAGAGAGAGAGAGAGAGAGAGAGAGAGAAAGAGAGAGAGAGCTCTTTGACCTTATATAATTGCAGCGAGGCCGCGGCTTCCACCCTCCCCTTCTCTCCGTTTCGCTCTTCCCCCGCGCGTAATACGCGCTCCATTCTAACACGCGAGGTTTTATTAAACGAGAGGAAGAGAAAAACAGCCGCACAGCCGTCGTAAATTTCGAAAAGCGGTGAGTATGTAGACGGCCGGTATAAACGGCGAGCGGAGAAACGCAATACGCCCTCTTCGTAATTTTTACGAGACTCCCCGCCAAAGTTTCTTTTTCCCCTCCCCGTTTTCCGCTTTTTTCTCTCTTTCCTTTTCGCCTTAAAGGCCATTCTCTTCGCTCATTCCGCGTACGCGCACGGCTCTATTGAAATCGTCGTCCGACTGCCGTAAAGTCGCACGAACACGCTCGCTATGTATAAACAAATCATAATAAAGCGTCGCTCACAGCGTCGTCCAAGCGCACATTTCCGCTAATGTTTCTGCCTCGCGTCTTTATTGCTCGTGGAGAATCCGCGATTGCGGCCTGTTCGGTCTACTCGCGCGCGACGGGAGATAAATACGGATATTTCAACTGTCATAAGCTTTCTCTATTAATTACACTTTTAATTGTTGATTCCACGTTATAATTGTCCCATCAAATTCGCCCCCACGTTGCTGATTCGCGACTGCGATCCGCTCGATCTACGCGCGCGCGCGCGCGACAAGAAATAAATACGGATATTTTGCATGTTATAATTTCTCTCTATTAATTTCACTTTTAATTGTTGATTCCACGTTACAATTGTCCCATCAAATTCGTCTCCACGTTGCTGATTTGCGACTGCGACCCGCTCGATCTATCCGCGCGTGCGACAAGAAATAAAAAAAAATATGTCGTCTGTTATAATTCCTCTCTATTAATTTTATACTTCATGGCTGATTCTACGCGCTATAATTAACCCATCAAATTCATCTCCATGTTGCTGATTCGCGACTGCGACCCGCTCGATCTATCCGCGCGCGCGACAAGAAATAAATATGGATATTTCGTCTGTTATAATTTCTCTCTATTAATTTTATACTTCATGGCTGATTCTGCGCGCTATAATTATCCCATCAAATTCATCTCCATGTTGCTGATTCGCGACTGCGACCCGCTCAATCTATCCGCGCGCACGACAAGAAATAAATATGGATATTTCGTCTGTTATAATTTCTTTCTATTAATTTTATACTTCATGGCTGATTTTGCGCGCTATAATTATCCCATCAAATTCATCTCCATGTTGCTGATTCGCGACTGCGACCCGCTCGATCTATCCGCGCGCGCGACAAGAATTAAATACGATGTCGTCTGTTATAATTCCTCTCTATTAATTTTATACTTCATGGCTGATTCTACGCGCTATAATTATCCCATCAAATTCATCTTCATGTTGCTGATTCGCGACTGCGACCCGCTCGATCTATCCGCGCGCGCGACAAGAAATAAAAAAAAATATGTCGTCTGTTATAATTCCTCTCTATTAATTTTATATTTCGTGGCTGATTCTACGCGCTATAATTATCCCAACAAATTCCTCTCCACGTTGCTGATTCACGACTACGATCCGCTCGATCTATCCGCGCGCGCGCGCGACAAGAATTAAATACGGATATTTCGTCCGTTATAATTCCTCTCTGTTAATTTTATACTTCATGGCTGATTCTACGCGCTGTAATTATCCCATCAAATTCGTCTCCACGTTGCTGATTCGCAACTGCGACCCGCTCGATCTATCCGCGCGCGCGCGACAAGAATTAAATACGGATATTTCGTCTGTTACAATTCCTCTCTATTAATTCGATATTTCATCGCTGATGCGTCGTTGTAATTTTCCCGTCAGATTCGTCCGCGCTGCAGTTCGACGGAAGAATAATCGCGGGTTCCGCGGCGAGGGAAGGACGCAACGGGACGGCGGCGTACGGTGTGTAGCGGCGATATATCGCGATATATCGCGAGCTCACTGAAAAATAAACGGTACACCGCGCCTCCGGTGCATCTCTCGACGGCGGAGCGCGCGCATCTCCTTATCTGATGCGTCCGTCGGTCCGTACGCGTGCACCCCCTCGTACGCAACGTCCTCGTATCACTCGCGGCTACCTGCGGATTCGCGGCGGATTCTTTTCCGCGGCCATTACGCCCGGCTGATAAAGCTACTCGGCAATTCGGCCGGCCGGCGATCCGTAAGGTCGCATTTTTTCATCGCCGCCCTCTCCGATCGGCCGCGGCCAACGAAACGTGCGTGCGTGCGTGCGTGCGTGCGTGCATGTGTGTTTTCTGTTTTTTCCTTTTATTTGTACGAAAGATAGGCGCATGGAACGAGAGTAAGAGGAAAAAGCGAGCGATATTTTGATGCGGTGCAGCGGACAATGTAAGCCTGCCGAATGACGTGCAGCTGTCGAGAATAATTTCGACGGGGAATCGGTAAGAATTGATGGAGGCCACTGAGAGCCACGCAAGGCAGCGGGTGATATTTATCTTTACTGCAGGATAATAATATCGACGATGCGGTGTTCCTCGTGCACACAATATATCAAATGAGAAATCGGCATGGCACCTGCAATTGGGGAGTATAAAAATATATTGACGAGCAGCAGATTGGACGATATTACGGCGGCAAACAACTTCAACAAGTTGTAGACCGAGGAAACTCTCTCATCATCGCCTCGACATTATCTTCCCCTAAAAAATTAAAAAATCACTTGCCAACGTCATCGCGTGGCTCTTATTGGCCGAAATTCATGGTCAGTGACTGAATCTCCGAGAGATTTAAAGTTGAAATTTGGATACTTGAAACAGTGGATACAATATAGCAGCCGAGTCGAAAAAAAAATAAATATAGCTTTTTTCCACGTACGTGTAAAATTTCGCACGTGAAAATGTTCGAAGCTTTTAATTTTAATTTTTAGGTTTTACTTTGAGATCTGTGGTGCCAAGTTTGAAAATATAAAAAGGAATTCAGCCGATCGAAGAATTCAATATCGAAGAAACTACTGCTACTTCTTTCATGAAATATTAGATTCGCTCTTGGTGTATTATACAATTATTTTAAATCGAAATATTTTCCTGCTCCTTTGTGTCCTTCTGAAGTTGATATTTAATTTTCTAAAACGCTATTCAAGTCACATATTTATGTTATATTATATTATATCGTGTGCGCACACAAGCCTCGGGACAACGCAACGCCAAGCATCACGTCACCCACCGAGAGCAACCGCGAAGCACGAGGAAACGAGGAAGAACCGCAGAGAAGTGCGACTGGTTATGCAACAAAGGGCTAACACGAGATATTGTCCGAGGAAGAACGTGTCGCGTGCAGGATTGAATTCTCAGCGGTGAGACATACAAGGTTGCGCGCGTCGCACACGCACCGCTGACCGGGATGACCGGGCCTCGAGCCGGTCATTAAGCCGTCCGTTTAACGACCGGCCGAAACAATGTGATTAATAACCGTGCCGCGCCCCGTGTCGTAAAGTATACCGCTAAGCAGTGCACAATGATATTCGTTGACAAACGTCGGCCCGGTTAATTACGAGTTTATACGCGAGATCAGGCGTCGGCCTACCGAATACCGTTCCTCCTGAGATTTACGCCGATTTAACTACGCGCCTTTCACATACGGAACCGTAAGTACGCGAGAACAATTCGACACGTGGATTCGGATAACGTCGTCTCGCGAGCCTCCATTTCGTTTTCTTCCGATCGTTCCTTGGATGCGTCAATTTTCCGGAGAAATATTGGGAGCGTGATTTTATGGTTTTGAGGGTCTTGCAAGGAATGGCACTAATATCAGTTTAGCGAGTTATTAAAATATATAATTTTAATAATATTCCTTTTTTAATTTGATGCCGATAAAAATGCCGGATTAATTCAGGATTCATCTTAATCATTATTAATTACAATCACTTTTCCTCGCACCCCCAGGGGGTGCGAGCATCCCCGGTTGGGAACCCCCTGCTCTAGAGATACGCGCTGTCAGAACTTAGAACAAGTACGAAAATTTGTTGAAAATTGGATCGACTCCAAAGAAGAATCTTCTTATCGTCGCGGCATCCATCTCTCGCTAGAAGGATGGAAGAAAGTTGTAGAAAACGAAGGAAAATATTTGGATTGAGGTATTCGTTCGTTATCTCGTTTGAGTCAATCAGTTTTTGAGAGAAAACTCTCAAAACTAGATCGCACCCCTAATATCAACGATTCGGAAATCCCAATCGAAAACACCAGAATTCTGCTTGACTCAACCGGGCATCTCGATCATTTCGACAGAATCCTGACGACTTAAATTTCGGGATCTCGCGTATTTCGCGCGAGAATCGCTCCATCCGACCCAACATTTCTCCCCGTCAACCGATCGCGCACGTCATGTTGAAATTATTCAAAGCTCCATCTTGGAAATATTCTTACGTCTCTCGCGAAATTCCCGTCGATCGCGCTCTGTCAGAAATCATCGGAAATGCACAAAGCCGCGTGCAAAAGCGTGCGGACGGATTGCAATCGCGAATCGCTTTTCCATTTTCCGTTTTCACGAGATTTCGTCCTTCCGAATACGATTCCGTCCGTATCGCTCATACTGCAGTGGAAAGTTCCCTCATTCTTTTTCTCGCCGTGTGAAACGAAGAAACGTTTCTTCGGAAGTAACGAGAGAAATTTCGCGAGAACACCTCGCCGCGCGCATCGACGCGCGTTGCATCGCGCTGCTGCTTCCAGAAAACCCTGCAAGCATTTTCACCCAGCCGCTTCGCACCTCCGGAAACTTCGAAACGGTTTCTGCGATCTGCCGGGTCGACTAAATTTCGCGCCGCGATATACACATCCGTGGCAATATTCCCGCGCCAGTTCGACAGCTGCTTTTGTCAGTTTCGAACAACGGAAACGCTCTCTCTCTCTCTCTCTCTCTCTCTCTCTTGTCCCCTTCCCCCCTCCCCCCTCCGCCGTCCGCCGCGTGTTATCGACAAGATATCAAACGCTGTGTTCCCATAAGCGACGTAGCCCCGTAGATCGCGACGATACCGGCTTCGTGCAGCCCGTTATTATTACACAGGCAACGTCGGAACACAGAGGCGTCAATTAGGCGCGCTCGAAGCGCGCGACGCCGTTTCCGCGCACGAATTCATTCCTACCGATTCCGAGAAACGGATTAAGAGCCTCCTAGCGAGAAACACCCGGAGACGCTCGTTCGCTCGTCGTGATTAATTTAACACGTTGACCGATGAGAGCGAGGTTCGCTCCGCGACACGGCGGCCGCGTGTCTTTAATTCGCGCGTCGGCCCACCCGACTCTCGTTTTCCTGACGAGAAAGAAAGACGGATAAGTTTCCGCTTTTTCTGTCGTCGGAAACTTCCGAGAGAGAGAGAGAGAGAGAGACAGACAGAGGCAGACAGACAGAGACAGAGAGGGGGAGGGAGAGGGAGAGAGAGAGAGAGAGAGAGAGAGAGAGAGAGAGAGAGAGAGAGAGAGAGAGCGCGTGTTGACTCGTACTGATGTAAGTACACGTACACGTGCACGTATCGTATGACCTTTGGCTATGTATGTGTGCGCGTACGCGCGCGCGTGTGTGTGTATTATATGCAGGACATTCGGACGCAGGAAACCTCGGAGGCTTCCCTGTGAGTGCTCCCGCACGCGAAATGTCGCTTTAACGCGCATCATCTTCGCGTCGTTATTACGCACTGCCCGAAATAGACGCGCGCGCGTGTGTAACGTTTCGCCGGAAATCGCTGGATTTCCTAGCTTCAAGTTGCGGTATGTCACGCACGGAGCGGTTTATAGTCACGTCGTAACGTGTGATTCGACGTGCAAGCGCGCAGGAACGCGCCCGCGATTCCGTCCGGGGCGTCTTGCCGCGAACGCGACGCAATCCAGCGCGGGCGTGATAAGTGATTTCGACTCGATCTTCACGAAGTCGATCTTTTCATCCGAAAATCGTTCTCCTTAAGTCGACTCCCCTCCGTTTGATTTACGCACGCTTGTAGCTTTGCGAATAATCACGCGGATTTCCAGTTATCGAGCCTTTGCACTCGGGATGCCAGCACAGCTGGCATGAACGTTCATTCCGGCAACTCGGAATGCCAGCTGCGCTGGCATGAAAAAAATTCAGAGAACAACAAAATGATAAAACGCGGCGACAACGTGCAGGGAAATAAAGATCCTTTCTTGTCGTTTTTTCAGAAATTTAATAATTATATTTAGCGAGTTGGTGGAAGGAAAAGTGGAGATATTCCTCGAGCGCAAACGGTTATAAAATCCACTTGCCGATTAGAGTGCAAATTCGGTCATCGACGCAGTCGTTAATTAGAGCAAAAAGAACGTCCTTCAAACATAGGGAGTACATAAAAATCCACATGACAACATGGTACAGGACAGTCTTCTGCTGACGAGAGACTGACACGTCACTGTTAACCGGAAATGCGTCACCGGGTACGAAGAGGAGCGCGACGGGCGGCCCGATTAACTTCGCGCTGAACCGCCACGCCGGTGGTCGCGATGTCGCAATTGTTGTTCGACGCGTCCACGTATTCGCGAAATCGCACCGCCGTTCTCGGCCGTCGGGATCAGCCGACACAGTGACCCTGTTTGCGCGAGCGATGATCATGAATGACTTTCCGATCTCTTCGAGCGCGCTATCTCCAGACGCGCGCGCGAACAAATAACTACTTATTACTGACCCCGGTTATCAATCAAAGCATAAATTCAGTTATAAATTCAATCAGCAACACCAAGACGAGTGAAAATTCAATTCTCGATGATACTTTCTGTACTGCTGCCACTGTTGTGCCAAATGTTGGTGCATTTTTTGTATTTTTAAGACGAGGATTTATAATGTTCATAAATGTCTTAGATCATTCATGCTCAAATGAAAGTTCTTCTTTTTACAGCGGAAGGTTATTATTTTCCTTCTAAAAAAATTGTAGATGGTTCGGAATTATTTTACACATTGTTACAAATTTTTATGATTCACGTGCACTAAAAAAAGAAAGTAAAAATTATAGGTGAAAATTCATCCGTCCACCCAAAAAAAAAAAAAATTATTTCAGAACAAGCGGAATCATTTAAATTTTAGAGGATTTTATTCTTATATGACCTCGAGAGGATTGCTCTAAGATTGAGAGGAAAATATTATAAACATATTATATTCTTACAGTTAGAGGGATTATATGTTATATGTATAATGCAAATCTTATTCATTTTAATGTAAATTTCCTCTTATACACGGATTATTTAATCTATTTTTAAGAAGATTATTATTTATTCTTACTGTATTTTATTCTTACTGGTTATACTGATTAATTTGAAAAAATTATTATAATGTATAGCGAAAAATAATACATATATAGATGTACTTCTGGCTGCAGTTCGACAATAAGTAGGCACGAATGAAATAAGATCATCGTAACAAATAAATTTCCAATCAGTTTTATTATGGACTTCATAGTTACAAAGATGGTCATCGCAACCAATTGTATGGAACATAGTTAAAAGAAAGAATATATTATTCAACTTCTTGCGACAGATTATAAACTATATTTGTCCAAATATGGGCAAATTATCTCCGTTATATGTTACAGCAACATATACATACATACCTTTTTTAAAAAACGTTCCAACTATTCTGGTCCATGAGCATATGATTATTTTTTCGTTCACGTCTAGAGGTAGAGCATGACTGAACAAAAGAAGCCGACATTCAAATCAACGTATTCCTCTTCGTATAAGAGGAAAATCAAGAGACACGGTAGTGCATATATTACGCGAAACTGCGAGTTGAAACGAGGTGAGGTATTCATATCTCAGCAATGGCTAAACCGATCGAGGTTTTCTCAGTCCCAATCGATTCGGCCTTAAAAAATAGGAAGAAAAGTGTCTTCTTGTGTTTTCTGTGTACATTGTCTCTAAGTATTTTAAGATAAAGTCCGAGTCGCGGAAAATTTCGATTCAGTAGGAAAGTAAGAAACGCCAGACCGCAGAGAAGAGGAGATTTGTGCATCTCACTTTTCCGATACCAGAGGCGTTACGAGCGCCTCTTATGTTATGTTTACTTTTACTCTTCCGAGCGGCTGGTTCCCCGTCTTATCTAACTGAGGCGCTTCTTTTTCCTCGGAATGCTCCCTCGCAATACTTTCTCCTTCAATTAACACTTTTGATGCCGTTTATCTTCCTATTACCAGGCGGCGTAAGATCAGCAGAGAACAGAGGGCGCGGGCGAATAGTAATAATAAACTAACGAAATTAAAAGTCTCGGAGCCGGGGGGAGGGGGGCAGTCCACGGAAAGAAACATTATAGATTAATGCGGAAAGTTTCGATTAGCTTGACTGGAATTAGAATCAGATCGGGAGCGAGTATATCAGCGAACTGGAATTTCGTGCCGCCAAAAGCAAATCCCATCGACGGAACCCGACCCGAGACGGAAGTTCATAAAACTACATTTGATAGGAATATTTGCAATGCACGCTCCGTAATGAACCAACTTTCACTACGCTGTAAATGCAAATGGCGACACTCGTCGTTTAATTGCTGGTCAGCTGGGACGATCTGATGAGCTGTGCTGCCGAAAAATCAATATCGCGGCTTATTGACTTGTTGTCTAGGGAGGTCGCTCTTCAATTTTAAGGACTGCTATTTTCAATAGCACGGCTGATTAGATCGTTCCTGTTAATCAGCAATCGAATAACGGGTATCATTTGTATGGGCATATACATGTATACCAAATTCAAGTTATTTTTTTTTATGTATATATATACGTAACATACCAAACTCAAATTATTTTTTTCTCAAGATATACATGTGTGAAACATATAAATGTTATATATGGTATACATGTGTGTTATATATACATAAGATATACATGTGTGAAATATGTAAATGTATATTGTGTATGTAGAGAAAATTACAAGTATATTGTAGAGTTTTATCATAGTTATAAGTTTTGTTTGTAAAACTTATAAAATTTTATTTTACATATATAACTTGAAAAAAAATAATTTGAGATTTCTAAAAATAACACAATACGTGTTGCGCGTGTTTTTGGCGCCTCTTTTTACCTTTTTGTTGAAAAAGGTAAGTTTTATATTTTTTATATCACATCTTTTTTATAGTTAGATAAGTTTTATTTGTAAAAACTTATTAATTGATACAAGAGGATCCTCTTGAAATAAGAGGAAAACAATTAGAACAATATCTAATAAATTTTAGATGAACGGTTCACTTTAACCGCTTTATCGAAAGAGGAATCCTTTTTCTGTAAAAGGCTTCGCTTAGAATATGAGACTATGGGAAAAATCGCTTTACAAATAGAATATTTTTTTTTTTTAGGTGAAGAGATAACAAAAACGTCCTAACGTTCAAGGATCAACGAGAGGAAAACAGAGAGACTGTCCTTCAGTTGGTAGAGACCCACGTGATCGTCTGTCACAGTGACAAAGACCGTAACTGATGACGAAAGAAGAAGAAGAAGAAAACGGAACTGCAACAAACGCGACAAACGACGTGGCGCTTCTGCAGGCAATAAATCGCCTCCCGCCGTCGCGCCGCGCCGTCGCGCCTCGCGTTATGTCATGTTCGCAGTCATTCAATAACTTATTAACAATTTAAATAGCGGCCCAAATATCCGCCTGTCGAGTGTCCCACAAAGATAAATCTCATTCTAAATTCCGTCGGCGATATCTCGGTGATAAGATACCGCTGCTATCGCGAGCGCGCTCCAGCTAGATACCCTTATCTCCCCCGCACTCTCCGTCGCGCTTTCGCGACGGAGATTGTCCGCGGTGTTTGGTGAATCGGCTACCGATTGCGAGATCATTATCGGATCGTCATCAACTCACGATGCACCGAACTGCAAGCGCGATCTCGCCCCCGCGCGGCGTCTCATTTTTTCTTCGCGTCGCCTGTCTTTTTTCTATTATATTTTTTTAGAACCAACGACGGCTCTTCCGGCTGCTCCGCAGGAGCGTCGCCTCCGAGCCTCGAGTCCGAGCGACGACAAAGTCGCCGACGCCGGCCTGTCGTAAAGCTCCTCGCCAGATAACAGCTCGTGTGTAACCCATTTTTTCTGAAATTATCTCACAACGCCGGCGTCTGCCGACGCGGCACAATAGCGCCATTGTTTCACGCCGCGGCGCACCGACGAGGAAGTTTACAAACGGTTACGGTCGGCTTTACGAGATTTACACTTGTTACCGGCATTGCGACGACTAGGTGAGAGAGAGAGAGAGAGTGAGAGAGAGAGAGAGAGAGAGAGAGACAGAGCGCGCGTTATCGCGGCGAACCGCACGCGAGCGACGCGGTTATGCAACGCGCGCGTTCGGCGGGCCGCGTTTGCGCTGTTAAACCGACACTCCGCGCTAATCAGATCGACAATGCGCGGCCGGTTATGCTCGCGGAACGCGATCTTAAGAGAACGCGAGACTGACGTTATTGTTCGCGATCGATCGCGAGCGCGCTCGTCCTTTTCACGTCAGAAAACCGCTCGGACGCGGCTCGAGCTAAACGCGCGATAACATTATTATTAGGTAAATCGAAAAGTTCCGTCCATCTAGCGGGGCAAATAGCTATAGCTGGAACTGTCGTTAACCGAGGGATGCCGATTTTGTTTTTTTTTCAAACAGATCAATTTAAAGATCGATTCGAATCGTGAAGAAAAAAATCGATCTTTGAAAAATCGATTTCAGAAAATCGATTTGAGTCGGTATGCATGTAAAGTGAAAATCGCTCATTAGAAAGTATATTATCTGTCGGATTTCTATACTCTAAAATAGACCTCGTATAATTCATGTAAAGTTTAATATGAATTAAAGAGGTTAAACAGATGGTACTCTTTTGGTTGTTGTTGTGTGCGGCCACAAGATAGAAAAAGATCTTTAAATCTTTATGCTAAGGATTTAATTAGTTTGATCAAACGTCAATCAAGGGTTTTTAAATGTTATTAAATAAGAAATCACGTTTACTATTATATGCATATACATATGTATACAATGTGTACTATTATATGGAGTGGCTGTGATTGGTCCGCGCGTTCTGTTCCGCTGAAAATGCTCGAAAGATGGAAAAAAGTCGTCGCTAACGATGGACAATATTTTGATCGATGTACTTTCTCATTTGGTTTCTTAAATAAAGCCATACGTTTTGCAAAAAGCGGACGGAACTTTTCGATCGACCTGATACAATATTGAATATCATTACAATAAACATGAGTTTATGATGTTTATATGTACACACACGGGGGGGGGAGCCGAGCAGCTCTCGCCGGGATAATGGCATCTCGATATTAAATCACTGCGAGATGAGGACGCGGGGCGACGTCGCGCCGGGACCGGGGGGAGGGGGGGGGCGGTAAAAAGTCGGCCGGTAAGAAGCGACGGCTCGTTCGCGAGGGCATTAATAATAATTTTCATATTGAGTGAAATTGCGCCGTGTCGCGCCGCCACCGGCCGTCTCAAATTCGATCGGGGCGAGGCGAGGCCGATCTGGAGGAGCCGGGCGAGCTAAAACAGGCCTGCCCCGGTCGATCACGCGCTGTAAATTACAGGCTCGGCGGTAAAAGTTCGTGACGAGTTTGAAGAGGCTATGTAAATCCGCTATAAATAACGAGCGGCGGCGCGACGGCGCGGCTTCCGTCAATATCCGGCGCGTGATGGGAGCCTTGTCGTCGCCAGCGCGATTAGCCGGCGAGGAGGATCCGCTCGCTCGCGCGCGGAGATTCCGAGGCTGAGTAAAGCCGTTAACGCCGGCTGCGAGCAGCGAGAACGCATGTGTAAACGCATCTTCGCCGTGAGTGGCAAATCGAGTTGATGCTTTCGACCCGCTGGATAATGCACGCAGCCCTCTAAACTCGGTTGCGCACACGTCGAGACCCCCCCCCCCCCCCCGGCGCGATTTAGAGCTCCGGCTCTCGCTCGAGCGTTTCCTCGCGGAGGACCTCGCCAGCGACTCGCGTCCCGACTGCGAGACCCGCGAGTTCGTCCCCGGAAAGTGTCGGCAGACGAACGTTTAGGTTCCAGCACCGACTTGTCTTTGTGTAATTTCGGTTTGTTTTCCGCGAAAATGAAAGACGATATTTTAGTAGTAGTTCTAAATAAATTTATTTAGAAAGAAAGGTTTGATTCTGTCAGGTATCGACTATTTTGTTCGAATACCTTTTGCCATCTTTGAGGTGATAACGCGATTCCACGCTCGTAGAACTGCTGGTCCTTATTGGCAAAGAATTGAATTATAAATGGTTCCTGACACCTTCATTGGAATTTTCGAAAAGCAATTCTGACACTGACGTTCAGTCAAGACATCCTCTCCGTACACGGTAGGCAATTTTTTTTCTCGCTTGCGCGGCATTTTTACCTTTACGATAATAAAACAGCAAAATGTGACGAAAATACTCACGTTGGTTTCCCATTTTTGATGCGATGCCGAACAAAAGCAACTTGACAGATCCCAAAACAACTCGTTTCTTCAAATGAAGTTTGAAATGTGCGTTGTAAAAATGTAAAATGATTTTCTGATTTAGAACGAGGTTAACTGCATAAAAAGGCAACTGATACCATTTATTTGAAAAAACCGAAATTTCCGAACAACTTAACAGATATACAGGTTGTTTAGAAAAAAAAAAGGTTCAAGACCCTTGCACTCGGGATGCCAGCGCAGCTGGCATGAACGTTTTCTCCTGCAACTCGGAATGCCAGCTGGGCTGGCATGAAAAAGATTCAAACGCAGAGAGCAATAAAACGATCAAATGCGACGACAACATTAAAGGAAATAAAGATCCATTTTCGTAGTTTTTCCAGGATTTTAGAAATTATACTTATAATTATCCAGTTGGCGGAAGGAAAAATGGAAATATTCCTCGAGTGTGATTAAGAGCGGTAGGTACAAAATGGTGGAAAAATCCTGATAAACATGGGTCGAGAAATTAATATTCCGTCCATATGAATATTAAAATTAGGTCCAAAATTTGCCGAGCAGGCCCAAAATTGTCAAGACCAACCTAACCTAACCTTAGACGCTGAGAATGCTCAAGGTAGGAGCCGCGGAGACCTTGGCAGTGGAGACGCGCGCGCGCGCGCGCGCGAACTAGCGCGACGCGTATTCCATCAGCGTCCGCGCGATAACCGCGGCAGCGCGCATGCCGAACGAACGCATACGATAATAGGCCGTTGTGCGGCGAAAAGAGACGCGCGGCCGCCGCGCTGCCGACAAAACCCTCGCGCGCGACTCTTCTTCTCCTCTCCAGAAAACGGGACGGCAAGAGATGCGCGAATCGATAGCGAACTGGAGGAGCAGCACGGGCGCGTTGCGGCATTAACCCCTTCGAGGCATAGTGGTAAGTATACTTACCACCTATTTACTCTCACATTTTCATGAAATACTTCATATTTGATTCTTGTCGAGTTTCTTGCGTTTTTTAGCTTTAGTGGGAGCATACATGAAAGGTTGAAAAGTGTTTTCCATAAGTTGTCCATTTATTATAAATAAACAAAATATGAAAAATACACATTTTTATAGAAAAAAAAATCATTTTCCACGAACTATGAGTGAATTTTTTGCTCAAAATCAAGATTCGGGGGCTTTTGGCTCGCTGATTACGAATCTGAGGTCCAAACTCTAAAATTTATTTTCCAAGATGGCGGATCATAAAATTTTTATATGATTAGCTGAAATTGTACTTTGGTTAGCTTTCAAGGTCGCTGATTACGAATCCGAGGTCCAAAACTCATTGTTCAAGATTGCAGATTCAAGTTGGCGGATCATGAAATTCTAATATATTTACCTGACCTTGTCTTCCGGTTAGTTTTTCAAGTTTTCGACTACAAATCTGAGGTGAAAAATGACGACTTTGAAATAGAAATTGTAAATGTCGATTTTCAAAATCGTGAATCACAGAATCCCGATATGATCGGCTGATATTGTACTCTAATCACTTGTTCTCTATCGTTTTGTTCACTGATCGTGAATCCAAAGATAAACTCCCAAACTTGTGAATCGAATTATTATAATGAAATGTGCTAAGATCCCACATTGATTGATTTCCCGCATAATTGATCATGATTTTCACGTCAAAATCTGATAACAGATTTGTAATCAGCGACCCCAAAAACCTCACAGTAGCCATTGTCACCGAAATTATCGCGATTTTTCACTTTTGCATCCGCCATCTTGGAGCCGCCATCTTGAATTTCGAAAACCTAATAACGGATTCGTCATCAGCGACCCCAGAAACCCCCATACATAAATTTTCATGTGACTCGGATTTTCTGAAAAATACGCGCCTCAAAGGGTTAAACATGCGGCCGGCTGGCTGGTCGCAGGATTCCCGAGATTCGTTTGACGCGTGCCATCGGGAATTCCGCGGCGGGCGGGGGACTCGCAATTTCAAGTTCTCCCAAACTCGCGCTCCGTCGATATATACCGGAAGTTTCCGACGACGGGCCGGTCCTCTGTCGCCCCCGATAAAGTTACGCGTTGTTACGTCCGTCGACAAGAGCGAGGAGGAGGCACACACACACAGAGAGAGAGAGAGAGAGAGAGAGAGAGAGAGAGAGGGGGGGGCAGGGGAGTACACGCGTTTCGCAGCTCGCATTGAGCCGCTGAAAAATGGCGTGTTGCAATTTCAACGATGAAAAGATCGACACAGTCGATCTCTCGCCAGTCAAGTTCGTCGCATTGTACGACACACACGCAGGTGCGTCGCACAATGCGTCCGTCTGTCCGTCTGTCTGTGCGCCGAGGAGGCGCAAAGGCGTGAATGAGCGTCAACGGGTCCTTGCGATCCCCGTCGTTGCAACTCGATGCTGCGTTTAGCGCGGCCGAACGATGACTGGCCGATGCCGGCACAATGCTGATAATGGGGCGGCTCTTTGCGAGACGCAGCGACGCACGCGATAATGACTCGTGAAGCATGCCAACGGACTCCCCCCCCTTTCTCTTTTTCTCTCCGTCTCTCCGTCTCTCTCTCTCTCTCTCTCTCTCCGTCTCTCTCTCTCTCTCTTTTTCTCTCTCTCTCTCTCTCTCTTTCTCGTCCCGACGCGCAATTCCCAAATCGCGCGGAGGAACGACCGAGTATGCTCGCGGCGCGCTTTCGTGCGCGCTGTCAAACTCCTGTCAACGGTGCGCCTCTGCGCAAACGAGAGTCGAAATGACTGGCCTGTGGCGGCGCCAGCGCCGGCGCCGTAAATAGCTCGGAGAAACGGTCGGAGAGTCGCTCGAGCGGAGAGAGAGAGAGAGAGAGAGAGCTTAGAAAATTATTAATCACCGGAAGCGCGACGGTCGAACGGATCGGCGCGCTTAAAATATTTCCCGCCTCAACCGGGGAATCTTATTATACCGCCGCTCCCCCCTCCGATTTATTTCTCCGTATATTCCGTTCTTTCTACCAGGTCTTTCCGCTTTTGTTTTCTCTTCTTTGGCTTCGCTCTTTCTCTCTCTCTCTCTCCCTCCTCTCCCTCTCTCTGTCTTTCCTGCTGTTTCACCGCCGCAACGTTCCGCTGCGCAAATAAGAGCGAACGCTCGTAAATCTCGCGAGCGAAATATTATATGTATAATGTGGCGATAGATCGAAGTCCCGGCGCTCTAACAACGTCCGCGCGCTCACCGATGATTTACCGCTCGCGGAAAAATCAATTCACGGGCGAGCGAGCGAGCGAGCGAGCGAGCGAGCGAGCGAATTTCGCCGCGAGAGCGCGACGAGACGAATGGACCAGGCGGAATCGAAGCGGGAGAAGCGAGACGCGCAATTTCCCAGCCACGGCGAGAGACGGCAGACCGTATTTCAAATTCCCCCGGTTTGCGTCGCAACCACCTGTTCGCGAGAAACAAGAAGCGCGCGCTCCGCGTCGCTTCGCTGTTCACGGCGCCCGGTGTTGCGCTCGGGTCACTTGAAAATTGCCTGGATCAAGATGAGATGGAATATGCAAATTCCTCTTGGCGTTTTGGCCCGATTACAGATGAATCTTTGTGCGATATCTCAGACTCAGTGCCGTCGTCCGATACGCCGCGATGGCAACGCGAACGTCTCTACGCCGTAGAAACAATATTTCTCGCATATTTCACATATTTCATCTAAAAAAAAAGAAATAATTTCAAAACAAGCGGAATCATCTAAATTTTAGAGGATTCCTCTAAGATTAAGAGAAAAATATTATAAATACATTATTCTCAAATTTAAAGCGATTGTACATGTTGTATGTATGATGCGAATCTTATTGATTTTAATATAAATTTCCTTTTATATACAAATTATTTAATCTTTTTTAAGAGGACTATTATTTATTCTTACTGGTTATACTAATTAATATAAAAGAATTATTATAATATATAGCGAAAAATAATACATATATTACTTTTATATTTATTTATTTATTTATTTATTTATTATATAGTATTCCTTTTCATGTAAGAGGAAAATTAATTGATATAAGAAGAAATCCTCTTGAAATAAAAGGAAAATTAGAATAATATCTAGTAAATTTTAGATGAATGATTCACTTTAATCGCTTTATCGAAAGAGGAGTCCTTTTTCTGTAAAAAGCTTCACTTAGGATATGAGATTACGGGAAAAGTCACTTTACAAATGAATTTTTTTTTGGGTGTTAATTATGTCACGTTTTATATGTTTTATATATTTGCAGTAATGTAGGCTGAATTATCTGTGAGTGTCATTTTGAATAATTGTATGAAGAAAGCATTTTTCTTCGACTTATAATGCGCGTAAAGATAACATGTGTTTATGTTATCTGGGAAAAGATAAGTCGGTGCCACAAAACTTTGTCCGAGGATTATCGTCTACATAATTTTATCTGGATTATACACAGTAAATACTGTTTGTAGCAATTTAGATTAAATTACATACTTTTACATACGTTACTTTGTAAAAATAAGACATTCCTCAAGTTAAAATACGAAAAAAGATGATACATGTTTATATCATCTACATAAAGATAAGTTTGTGTGGGAACTGGATGTTCATCTCTCTACACAATTTTATCTAAAGAAAAGCAAATACTGACAGCCAAGTTTGGCATGTTTAAAACTTTTCGTTTAAAACAAAAGTTTTAAACATTTCATAATTTTAAACTCGTTAAAACCAAACATTTTAGAAAAAAAAAAACTTATCAACCTTTGAAAATTTCAAAATCATCAAATTAACAAAAGTCAGGACGCTATTGTAACGATGTATTCTTGAGATCAAATAGAGTAAAAAAGTCTAATACCACTTTTCCTTCCGACAAATAGTTAGAGAGATATTGTAAGTTAAATGTTGAAAAAGTTATCAAGTTTTCCTTAAATATCTCAAAAAATATTAGGTAAATAAAAAAATGTTTCAGACAAAAGTCGTCTAAATTAATTGGTAGAAAAAGTAGATACGATAAAAAATTGAGACTCCATTTAAGAAAAATAAGTGAAAAATCACTGAATGTCTCGAAAATGTGGCGCCGTCTGCAAACAAAATGATACATTTGTTTTACATCCCTTTCGAAACCACACAACTTTTGTCCGAAACATTTCTTTCTAAAATACTCAGTTTTCGAGATATTTCGCCGTCCTTTTCCCGTCCATTTCACGGTGCTTTTTATACACCCCGCACACGTACGCGCGGCGTAAACGGAGAGATCAGCAAAAAGTGCTGGGCGTGTAACGTGTCAAAACATGTTTCCCTACTTTTGCTCGTTTAAAAGAAATTTAAAACATAAGAAACAGTTTCAAACAAGAAAGAAACATGATGTGTTTTGTTTTTTTCATTTCAAACATGTTTTTTACCAACCACGCTGACAGCGCCCGAAATGCAGCATCATCTGCGGCCCGTTTCCGAGGGAGGTAACGCGGCGACGTAATAACGGAGCCAACATCGCTATGCAAATTTCACGCCCTGTTATCGGACATTTAACAAGTCTCCTTGTATGAACGCGCGCAACTCCAATCGCATTCTCCGTCGCATCATTACCGTTTGCGATAGTACCGCAACTTAGCTTCGAGTATTGCATGTATCCGAAACCAAAATCGCACCCGGGACTCGTCCACAATTAGGACAAAATGTCAAGAAGAGTTTACATATCGCCGTCTTATCCTCAGCCGACTCATCTTCAAGCGTAACGTCCGTAATACACCCTCTGTGTCCCAAAAAACGGCATAGCTTAAAAAAAAAAATAGTTCAGAAATTTTAACCAAAATCATTTTATTTATTCGAAATATTCTCCCTCAGCAGAAATACGTGCAACGATTTGCACGTTCAAGAAATGCATCAAATGACTTTTTTATGTCGCTGATTCGAATGGTGTTGAGATCGCTCGTCGTTGACCGTTGAATGTCTTCAATTCATTGATGCAAAACGGTATCCTTACATCGCCAAATGCAGCTTAGGGAATAGAAAATAGTCGCAGGGTGCCAAATCAGCAGGGTGAATACGGGGGATGTTGAAGCAATAAAATTTGATTTTTGGTCAAAAAGTCAGTGACAATTGACGAACGATGAGAAAGTACATTGTCGTGCAACAATCGCCAACTTCGACCGAGGTGTCAAACTACTGCCGCTTAACCTTTTGAACCACGAACTTTTCTTTTTAACCGATTTTTATAAAACTTTGTATCCAGGGGTTTTCTGGCTCGCTGATTACGAATCCGTTGTCAGATGTTCGAGATTCAAAATGGTGAATCCAATATGACGGACGTAAAATTCAAAGTTCAACCAATTTCCGTGAAACTAGATATCTAGGAGTTTTTAACATCGCTGAATACAAATCCGTTATCAGATTTTCGAAATTCAAAATGGCGGAGAAATTTAGGTTTTTTAAAATTCTCGCTTCGCTGTATTGAATCAGCCATCGTGAATTTTGAAAATTTGATGATGGATTCATAATTATCCAAAAACCCCTCAATACCAATTTTTTTAGAAATTAAAGTTTTTTTTTAAGTTTTCCGTCCGACATATTGGATTGGTCATCTTGAATTTTGAAAATTTGATGAGGGATTCGTAATCAACGACCCAAGAGAACCCTAGTTTCACGGAGATTGGTTGAAATTTTAATTTTATGTCCGCCATATTGGATCCGCTATTTTGAATTTCTAAAATCTGACAACGGATCGTAATCAGCGCCCCAAAAAAATCCCTGCGTATCATTCCCAGATAAAAATACTTAATTCTTCGCCTTGCCATACGTTTATTCTCAAAAACATTTTATTGCATTTACTTACTTACTATCAGCAATAATAAATTTAAAGAATTTCTAAATAATCACAATTATTTTACACCAGTTAGGGTCTTAAGAAGCTAGAAAATATAATTGCTAAGAAATCGATCATTAAAACTGCTCATAAAATATAAAAAACTGACGGAATATAGGTGGGTCTCTGGGTGTCCACCTGTGCACGCGACAAAGGGTTAAATGCGTCGTATCTTGGCTTCTAGCGAACGAAATGTCATGAAATTTTTACAAGTTATTAAGGAAGGTTGACACTTCCTAACTCAACCTCTCCCACCAACAGAAGGCGCCACTAATTTCGTCAAAATAGAGTCCCAATAACCATTCCGGTTATTTTTGGGACAGAGGGTGTAGCAGGCACCGTAATAGCGTTACCTCGCGTCTTCGGCGATCAAAAAACGGCGGCATTAACGACGACATAAACTGTCATCAACGCACACGGCACACGGCATTGATAACGCGTCTCTCGTTATCGACAGAGTTCCACGATGCGTTTCTCCCCGGTGCGATCCCGTTCTTCGCGATTACTTATTCGCCTCCCGCGGCCGCTTGCTCGTGCTCTCGCGCGCGCAGCTGATGGATGCGACTCAAGTCAAAACGCGCCGAGGTGCGCTCCCTTCCTGGAAAAAAGCCCGCGAATGCGGGACACAGCGGGGCTTGAGAAAAATGAAGCGGCATATTGAGCGGCGCGCAGCGGGTCTGTTTAATAGGTCCAGATAACGACATGGAAATCGACTTACCGGGGCCACGATAACGAATTCGCGAGAGAGAGAGAGAGAGAGCCGGCGTGTCGACACTCTCGTTACATCCACGGCTCGACAAAGCGCACTCGCACGCGATCTCGCTCGGAGAGAGAGAGAGAGAGAGAGAGAGAGAGAGAGAGAGAGAGAGAGAGAGAGAGAGAGAGAGAGAAAGCGGGGAGAGAGAGAGAGAGATATGAGCTCGACAAAAAGCTACAAGCCGCCTGTGTAGCATCGACGCGAATTTCGCTCTCGCGAGATTAATGACGTCCGCGTATGACGACGAGAGCGTTCCGTTACGCCAAAAAGAAAGCGAAAACGCGCGCGGGGGAATTTGTCTCGACGGAAGGAGGTCGGCGGGAAAAAACAACCGCGGCGACGCGCGTAATAACTACAAATAATGGACGCGCACAGTAGCCGTTAGCCCGTCCTTGCGATTTTTCGGCGTGCCCACGACAAGTCGAGTCTCGTAACGGTACACAAAGTCTCTCGGGAGGAAAAAAAGGTCCGCGTATAAGAAAGCTAACCGTACTGTTCATTAGCTCCCCGATGCCGCGGCATTAACGCGCGATAAATCATCATCTTCGCCGAGCGCGACGCGATTTCCCGGCCTCGGTCGAGGTCGGTGATACAAGAGGCCGATTTTCGTAAGGCGCGCGTAAGAACGCAATCGTCGGAAAGAGAGAGAGAGAGAGAGAGAGAGACAGAGAGAGAGAGAGAATAAAACGCGGCAAAGGAGAAGCGCAGAGGCGGCCGAAGAGAGGTAATCCTTGGAGAGCCCGGCTCGGCTTATGAATAGTATTCCTTGTGTTCCTGCGCGAAACGGACGCGCGCGCGCGCGCGCGAGCTCGTCGCCGGCGATTCCATCTTCGGTCGCGATGCGATCGCGATGCGCGCTGCTCCTCTCCCGCGAGCCGGCCGATACTCGCATGGAAATAAATCGATCGGGACGCGCGGAATGGAAACGCTCGATTTGCAATTACCGGCGGTGCTCGTCTCGGGCATCATTAGAGGCCTGAAAAGTCGCGAGGATACGCGGCGGTCTATTACGCCGTCTAATGACGCTAATCGATGGCTGTCGCGCGAGTCGGCCGTTATTAATCGCGCGACTCTGCGAGTCCGCGAGCTCGCAATTTCGTTGAGAAAGCGCGCGTGTCGGCGCTGACAAACACGCGCGCGTGGCCGGCTCGATAACTCAGCCGCCTCGGCCGTTTCAGGCCCGATAACAGGCGATCGCGAGCCGCCATTTGTCTTCATCCGCACTTGTCGTTCATTCACCCACAAAAAAAGTATTCTATTTGTAGAGTGATTTTTCCTCGTGGTCTTGTATTCTTAAGCGAAGCTTTTTACAGAAAAAGGACTCCTCTTTCGGCGAAGAGATTAAAGTGAATCAGTCATGTAAAATTTATTAGATATTTATTCTGTTTTCCTTTTATTTCAAGAGGATTTCTTTTTATATCAATTAATTTTCCTCTTATATGAAGAGAGGAATATGTTGAATGCCGGCTTCTTTTGCTCAGTCATGCTTTATCTCCAGACATGAACGAAAAAATAATCATATGCTTATGGGTCAGAATATTTGAAACGCCTTTTAAAAAAGATATGTATTTTACATGTCATTTTACGTTTTAATTTATAACGGTATAATGAACACGTTTCTCTTTCTTTGAAAACGTCAGTTAGCATATTATGTGCCTTTTTACTGCGAAAAAAGTAAAACAAACGGTAAAGCCGGTTTGTGAGATCGCTGAAATTTTTTAATCGTCTCGCATCACGTTTTTGGTGAATGACAACGGAACCACCGCAGCATTTGGTGGAGACAGATGACACACTCCGCGTTTAGAGTGTCTCTTGTGGATGTCAAGGGAGTAATTGATGAATAAAGTTTCAATAGCAGTCTGTGAGACCGACATATTGGAGTTTAGAGGTTAAGCACCGCGAGGCGGCGCGCGCGCGATTTAAAATTGCGAAGCGGCACTTCGCGTTCATTGACTGCGTGCGGAAAACGCAACAGTTTAGTGAAAATTATTTTATTATTTATGATCGATGATTATTATAGATCTTTTTATTATTTATGATTTGTGATTATTTTTATTATTTATGATTGGTGTATACTTTTAGACCTACCAATAATATAACATTCTTCCTTCAAACGTTGGTCACTCAATCGTGTTCTGTCCGAACGCAGCCATTGCGACATTCTCGAGAGAGATCGCGAAAATCGAGATGCGACTCTCGTCGAGTCATTTCATTCTGATATACCATAAACAACGGTCTCTCACGACGTGAGGAACGGTCCATGACATTCTCGTACGGGCCAAACCGGCGGCCATGATCCTTGCGAATTTCCCGCCCTTGGAATATTCGAGAAATATTTTGCTCGTCGGTGAAATTCCACAACCATCCGCAACACTTCGGTCCAATCTCCGCGATAGCACGATGGAACGTGACGGTCGACACCGAAGGAGGAGAGGAGAGGAGGGGAGCCTTCACGTGCGGACAAATGGCGGAAGCGGCTCTCCGCCAGCTGAAGGACGCGTCCGCGTGAGGCAGGAGGCGAATTCTCGGCACGCGACGGTTTTCCATCCGGAACGAGCGCCCTCGCGAATTTGCGACCTGCGTTACCGACGACCCCGACAACAACGACGACGACGACGGCGCTGCATTATTCCCGACGCATCGCGTTTCGCATAAATCGTTTATATTCAGCTACCACAGCAGGCCCGCAGACTCCTCTCTCTCTCTCTCTTTCTCTCTCTCTCTCTCTCTCTCTCGGCGGAGCAGCGCGGCGCGGCGGATTAAGAAATGCGCGGCGCGAAACGCGCGGACGCGCGGCGATCCGATCGCATCTACGGGCGTCCCCGAGCATCTCTCTCTCTCTCTCTCTCTCTCTTTCTCGACGGGATGCGACATGGAAACGCGAATACTTGATCTACGCGCGTTCCGCGCGCCCGGCGGCGAAGATCAAAAGACGCTCGCACGTCGCTCGCGCGGCGGCGTGCCGGCTGCTCTTCACATTTCTGACACGTTCGTTTCGAGGCGCGGCTAATGGACGTAACGCGCACACGTGACGTTTACGTATCCGTCCGCGCGTATCCCGCGTGCGTGCGTGCGTGCGTGCATGCGTGCGTGCGATTAAGCTCCGCGAGAGCGCGGTGCGTCGTAAATAATCGATATTAATTGCGTCGCCTTCCGCCTTGCTTTTCAATTCGCACCTCCGCGGGGAGACGCGAGGAATAGCTGACCCTGTTCGCCCTGGGTCCCGGGTGGGGGTCGGCTCTCGGCCGGCCGCGGCCGATGATGCACAAAAGCTGCGCAAGGAGCCGTCGCGAGCGCGCTTTCACGCGGCCGGAATAATGGAACTCGCGCCGAAAGAATCGCCGCCGCGATTTGATTCGACCGCGGGCGGGCGCGCCGACGACCGGCCGATCGCGCGCTAGCCGGCTTGCTCGCTTTCTTCCTTCCTCTCGGAGAGTACTCTCCGAACCCTCCTCTCCCGTTGGGCCTCGGAGGACCGCCGCACCGTGCGTAATGCGTACCGCGTGTGATCCGTGTGAGCGCGCGAGCGCGCTCGGCGCTAATTACCGTGCCGAGCCGAGCTACAGATTGCTTATTGTTCGCGTCGCTTCTTTTTCTCCAGCCCGAGACACGGTGAGACACACTCGGGAGAGGACTCATCCCGCCGAGGGCGGGGGAGGGGGGGGATTAACGCCGCGGCGGCTTATGCGCGAGTTATTGTAGCTTCACGGGCGTCAGCGGCGAGACGAGCGGCGCCGAGCGAGCGAGTTTATTAGTCGCGGGCAGCGTTGGCGTATTTCAAAGCTCTCGTTTGAAACGAAGGTTCTGACCACGCTTTAAACATTCGATAATCCTGAACGCGAATCTTTCTCCTCCTTTAAGTGTTTGATATTAATTGTGGACGTGGAATTATCGATGATGGGAATATGGTCTTTTCACAAGGTGCATTTCTTCGTATTCTTACGCATTACAGGATTACACACACATGTATACGTTACTACACGTGATCGTAAAACAATTGTTACACGCGCATGCATATATTGTATCCATTTATTTAACAGTTCACTTCTTGTGTTTATATGTTTCATAGTTTATTTGAATGAAATAATTTAAAAATCTTTCCCGACGCTGCGCGAAAGTGTAATAAAAATCAAATGCATATACATTTGAAGCATGTTTATTTTTACTTGTTTAAAATATTTAAAACATAAAAACATTGTTCAAAACATATTTGAAACGAAAAAACAGCTTTAAGAGAACATGATATTTTTTTTTGTTATTTTAATTCTTAAATTAGGACGGATGAAAATTCAGCCAATGATATTTTTTAACTGTTGCCACTAAATAACAACCAATAAATAATAGCATATTATTCAGCGGTATTCTGTTAGGATTTATAATGTTTGTAAATATCTTAGACCATTTATGTTCAAATAAATTTATGTTCAGATTTCTGTTCATTTAATTAAAGCTGCTTTTTATGTTTTGAATTATTTTAAACAATGTTTTTATGTTTTAAATATGTTTTAAACAAATAATATATTTTATAATATATTTTAAATATATTTTAAACAAATAAAAATAAACGTTTTGAGTATTTACGTTCAAATAAAAGTTTTCTCTTTACCAGTGGAAGGTTATTATTTTCCCTCTGAAAAATTGTATATAATTTAAAACCGTTTTACACATTGCCAGAAATTTTTACCCAATATTTGTAATTTATATTTGCACTTAAAAAGAAATGATAAAAAGAATTATGGATGAAAATTCACTCGTCTCAGTAATAAGAGGTAACAGCTTAGTGTTCAAAAGTTAAACATGTTTTTTACCAACCTGGTTGCAGAGCGTGGAGAGAGAGAGCGCGCGCGCGCGCGCGAGAGAGAGAGAGAGAGAGAGAGCGTGCACTCGCGAGATAGCCGAGTGCATTCAACCCCCCGCGGTCCCGAATAATCTCGAGGAACAGCTCGAGGAACGTTTGACACTTTAACTAACGCACGTTTGGCCGCGCGAGGAAGCGCGATCCGCGCGACTTGCAATTTCGGAGGTTCGCCAGCTCCTCGGATGGTATATTTCGATTACTCGTAATTATTTGTTCATTCCTGGGAATTCGCTTTGCAGGCTCCATCGCGACACGGAAAGCCACTCGGTTTCAGTCGAACGTAAATACGGGAGCGAAGGAGGGACGCGATTTCCGCGCAAAAACGTCAAGTCCCCTCTTCATACGCGACTCGGTTGCGCGGTATCATAAAATGCTAAACGGAGGGATTCGCGGGGGAAAAGGAGAGAACACGCGCCACCGGAAACCGCAATACGGGCACGGTTAATTTTTACGCATCTCCAGCGCTGCCTGCCTGCGCGCTGTCGAGCGGCGACTCAACAGCGGGCGGAAATTTTCATACGCCGCGGTAATCCCGTTATAATTAAAACAAAGGTAATTAGCACTTGTCTGCAGGGCGCAGCACGGGAAAATTCGAGTTAAGAGAACACAGAGGGAGAGGAAGAGAGCCTCGCGCGGAAAGTACGTTCTCGCATATTTGCGACGTAAAATACTCGCGCCGGGAAATATCCACGCTGAACGAACAGAGCATGTAAAACCCTCTAGGAACCTCCCTCCCTCGCCCATCGTTCCTAAAGCGGGCTCAAGCGGAGGAAAATCATCCCGCAGCAGTCGATGCAACGATTCGTTACCGGTTTTCGCGACGTCGACACGCGAGCCCACTCCGGACGAGTCGAAGGCGAAATCGAGCGGAGCACGCAGGAGCCGCGCGCGCGCGCGCGCGACGCGTCCTTTCGACGGGCGCGGAATCTCGGCGGTGCCGGGCTCGAAAGGACCGCTAATTATGCAGCGCCGCATCGGCGCGCGCTTTGTAAAGAGGACGCTCGCGCGGATAACAAGGAGGGGGGGGGAGACCCTCCGCTCTCCGCCCGGAGCATCGGGAGTAACGAGAGAGCGACGATTGATGTCCCGTTCCGCGCGCTCGCGCTCGCACGCGCACACGAGGAAATTATTCCGCGCGGGGAGCGGGAGAGAGGGGGGGGAAGGGTGCTCGCGTTAAAATAAATCCGCCCGGCGTAGCCGCGGCACGGCGCGCCGGCGAAAAGAGAGATATCCTCTCGTTAAGATGACGAGTTATCGAAGGATCGTGTTTCGCGCGGGAACGGGCGCTCTCGCTCTCGTTCTCTCTCTCTCTCTCTCGTTCGTCCGGTCTTACTCGCGCCGGCGATTAATCCGGACTTGCAAAATGCATCGCGGCTCGAATTGCGCGCTATCGTTACGGACTGATCGCCGCGGCTTGATTTCTAGGCGATGGCTGTCTCTACGGCTCAATAAGGAGCCGCGGTGAAATCACTTGCTCGCGCTCTCGAGTGCGATTTTTCCTGATTTCCCGGGGTAAAGAGACCGGGGGGATTCGCCGAGAAAAGACCGTTCCCGTTGTTTTTAGGACAGAAGACTATTCTAGCCTACAAAACGCACGCATGGTCTGAAAGCTGAGATTTCAACGTGTAATTTACAAATAAAAAAAATGTTCATTTGGTTCTATTTGGTTAATTTTTGTGTGCCTCTTTGGATCCGAGAGAATGAACAACGAGAAGGTGTATTTTCGCGCAATTACGCTTCTTTATTTTCGCGAAAGTAAAAACGCGATACAAACGGCGGAGGAAATTTCCACGCGCGATGCGCGTGGCGATAGTGCTGTGAATGAAAGAATAACGCAGAAGTGGTTGAAAAAGTTTCGTGATGAAGATTTTAGTCTCGTCGATGACGAACGTTAGACCGTTTTTTTTTTTATCGACGGTTGATAACGATCGAGTTTCCAGATATGATATCGAAATGCAGCGTTGGACAACCATTTGCATCTCTTGCTATGATTGTGACATTTCAGTCAAAGAAAAGTATTCTGTTTGTAGAGTGATTTTTCTCATGAATTTCGACTTTTCGACTTTTGGAAATTTCAAAATTATTAAATTAACACAAGATAGGGCACTATTATAGTAATATATTCTTGATAATAAATAAAGTAAAAAAGTCTAATACTATTTTTTCTTCCGACGAATAGTTTGCGAGATATCGTAAGTTAAATGTTGAAAAAGTTACTAAATTTTCCTTAAATATTTCAAAAAATATTAGGCAAATAAAAAGATGTTTCAGACAAAAGTTGTTAAAATTAATTGGTAGAAAAAAAGATATAATAAAAAAGATATAATAAAAAAATTGGGCTTTCTATTTTAAAAAATTATGTTGACCTTCAACTGACCTTGAAAATGCCCTCCAAATAAAAAACTAATAATGCCACTGTCTTTCTCCTTCGAAATCATGGAACACATGTTTTAGCTTTTTTTAATATCTTTCATAGTTTTCGAGATTTTTTACCTGTTACGTTTGAAATAGCACCCTGTATATATATTACTTTTCGCTATATATTATAATAATTTTTCAAATTAACCAATATAACCAGTAAAAATAAAGTACAATAAGAAGTATATATGATAGTACAATAAGAATAAATAAAATTCCTCTTAAAAAAAGATTAAATAATCTGTGTGTAAGAGGAAATTTATATTAAAATCAATAAGATTTGCATTATAACATATAATCTCTCTAATTATAAGAATAATGTGTTTACAATATTTTCCTCTTAATCTTAGAGCTTAGAGGAATCCTCTTGAGTCATACGTAAGAACAAATCTAAAATTTAAATGATTCCGCTTGTTCTGAAATTATTTTTTTGGGTTATTTGTTCCGACGTTACGTTTTAGCCAACCCAACAATTTTCCTCTGCGCATCTCTCGGTCACGCTTTTCTTCTTTCATGACCCCCCGCGGATTGTCGTAAGGGCTCTTTTGGTTGCGCTTGAAAATTCATGCGTTTCATGCCGGATTAGGGATTAGCGTGACATGTCGCGCTTTTAATCGACTCGCTCTCTTGCTCGATGACCCTGATGAATTCATCAGCACCGGCCGAGTGTTTGAACGATCGAGCAATCTCCCGTTCTGCATACCTGCAGAACAGGAGGCGCTTAATTATATCGTAACTCACTCGCGTGCAGCAAGTTACTCCCGCCGTACCTTCCGCAAGCGCGCTTCGTACTTTGCACGCAGAAAGCGCGTTTTTTTCGAGCGGTACCTTGAGCGTGCAGCGTCTTATTCAAATGCGGCGTTTCGATGCCACACAAGATGACTGGAAAAGAAGGGGGGAGGGGCACGTATGTGTGCGTGTATTCGGGACTTGAATGTGCCCTCTACGAGAAACATCTTAAATGAATCGTTTACACAGTAAACAGCGTGTTACCTCCAAAATGTTCCACGTCCGCGAATTTGTTGCGCTTCGGCTTCCGGAATTCCTCGCGTATCGATCATGTGTGAAAAATACTTTGTCCTTGGGAGAATAAAAAATGTTTGAATTTCCTCCCGGTAACCCCTCCGAATTTGTCGGGGTGAAATTTTGCGGACAGGATTTTCCCCTCCGATTTTCGTCCAACGACTATCTTCACGCGATTAGCCATTAGACGCGTTATTCCACCGTCACATGAGAAAAACATAAACATTCACTCGCACGAGGCCTGGAATTCACTCTCTAAGCTATATTTCCGAGCGGCGGTGTTTCCGCGGCCGCTTCGAGCGAATTTTCGGCGAGGCTTCGTCCCGGCGAACTCAACCCTTAACCCTTTGTGGCGTAGGTGGACATCCAGAGGCCCATTTATTTTCCGTCAATTTTTTATATTTTATGAGCAGTTTTAATGATCGATTTCTTAGCAATTATATTTTCTAACTTCTTAAGACTCTAACTAATGTAAAATAATTGTGATTACTTATAAATTCTTTAAATTTATTTTTTTTTTTTTTTTTTTTTTTTTAATTTCTTTAAATTTATTATTGCTAATAGTAAATAAGTAAACACAATAAAATGTTTTTAAGAATAAATGTATGGCAAGGCGAGGAATGAACTATTTTTATCTGGGAATTGATACGCAGGGATTTTTTTGGGACGTTGATTACGACTCCGTTATCAGATTTCAGAAATTCAAAATGGCGGATCCAATATGGCGAATATAAAATTAAAAATTCAACCAATTTCCGTGAAACTAGGTATCTAGGGTTTTCTTAGGTCGCTGATTACGAATCCATCATCAGATTTTCAAAATTCAAGATGACCAATCCAATATAGACGGAAAACTTGAAAAAGATTGCAATTTCTAGGAAAATTGGTATTGAAGGGTTTTTGGGTCGCTAATTGTGAATCCATTATCAGATTTTCAAAATTCACGATGGCTGATTCAACATAGCGAAGCGAGAATTTAAAAAAACCCAAATTTTTCTGCCACTTTTAATTTCGAAAATCTGACAACGGATTTGTAATCAGCGACATTAAAAACCCCTAGATACCTAGTTTCATGGAAATTGGTAGAATTTTGAATTTTACGACCGCCATATTGGATTCGCCATTTTGAATTTCGAAAATCTGACAACGGATTCGTAGTCAACGACCCCAGAAAACCCCTGGATACAAAGTTTTATAGAAATCGATTAAGAGGAAAAATTCGTGGCTCAAAGGGTTGGAGGCCGCCATGGATGAACCTCACGCGAATTTTTAATCTCATTAAAAACGCAACCATGCTGTCAATACAAAGTTTTATAGGTAGCGATAACATTATGATCAAACGGGTCAATCCTCGCGCGTATACCTTGCTACAAACAATAACGAAAAAGCAAAAACGAAGAAACTTTGCTTGCGGTGACATTTGACGGTAGCTTTTAAGGGTTAAAGAGCAGGTCAGCCCGCGATGCGAACAATGCAGCGTCACTAACCTCAGATTCATCCTGGTCACAGCGGAGCCGCGCTGGCAATGTCGGCGTGAAAATCCCGCGGAGATGCGCGGCGGTGAGTCATCCTCCGATTTCCGTGAGCGGTCCATGGGAGATCTGCTCAGGCCATCCTGCGCGAAGAAACGGGAGGGCAAAGCTCATTATCAGGACGAGTGATATAGAGAGCGTAAGAAAAGGCGCCACGCAACAAATCACAGCGTCCCGTAACGGCGCGCCGGCACGCCAGGGCTGGGGGGAGGGGAGTGGAGCCGTTTGGACCGGCTGATCGCCTTAACTTTCGGAGGTTTAAGCTCCCCCGTTCTCCTTTCCTCGACCCAGCGTCGCTCGGCCGAACTTGAACGCGTCATCCGTCGGCGGGCAGGCGCGCTTTATTAGATTCGCCTCGAGTTCCTCTTTTGGCTCTGCGCGACACGCCTGGAAACCACCGGCGGTTTCAAACGTCCGCGATCCCGGCGAATCCGCGCGCGCAAGCGCGGCTGGACGTCTAAGCTTCAGCGTGAAACAAGGTAAACGTCCCAATGGCCAGACACGTCCCAGTAACCGACCACTTTGAAAAAAATATTTACTATTTATTTTAACAATAATGAGTGAAAGTAATAATTATTGCAGGTAAAAAAAAAACTCCAATATTTGACGATTAGTTGGAAAAAAAATATATCCAATTTGATACCTTCGTGTTGAAACAAAAATTAATTAAGTAAGTATGCACCTGTGGTTTGGCAAAATAACGGTCGACCGTTAATAAATTCATTAAGAGATAGCGTCTATATTTATATTACTTCCCGTTAGCACTTACCAATCTTACTTTCTAATTACGGTCGGACACTGGGACAAATTATCTCCGAAGATTGGGCCATAACCTATTTCAACTGTCCGGTCACTGGTCACATTAATGCGCTTCATTACTTGTGTGAATATTTCATTAATAATAGATGTATACATTGGTATAAATCTTTAAATAATTTTTTTCTACTTGAAGGAATCTTAAGTTTTCGAAATGTCGAATAAATGCAAATATTTATATCAAAATTGTTCTTGATATCGTATATTGTATCTTTTGTCGCGACCTACGCTTAAACGTCCGATTACTGGGACATTTGCCTGAATCCACCGGTGAGGTTAACAGGGGTTGTTCGAATTTGCCGTAATCGGCGACAATCCGAGCAAAACTTGCTAATTCGCTCTTGCGTTGTCCCTGACAATCTCCGCGATCTTCCGGAAAACGTCCGGACGCTTCGGCTTCTGGAGAAGACTCCGCGCGGTCGCGCGGAAGACTCGGTTCCGCCTCGGTTCGCGGAAAAATCGGGAATCTATGAATGAAAGATGGAAGTCGTAAAGGCAAGATCGCAATTTACGGCGCCGATATGTTGAGTCGCTACTCGCCGCGGGTATAAAGAAGCCTATGTCCCCGCGGTTTTCCGGTCGCGAAAGAGAGCGCGCGCGCGCGCGCGTTCCGTTGTGTGAACAGCTGCGAGAAATGCGAGCGCGCGTGTGCGCCGCGAAGGAAAGCACGGCCCTACGATAAATTACCGGGGAAATCTACGGTAAATTCGTCCGAGAGCTCCTCTGCATCGCGTGCGACCTCGGCACCGCCGACCCGCGCTCGCTCGAAGAGTGCTTCTCCGCGACTCTCTTTGTCCGTCAAAGAGCCCTCGAACGCGTGAACAGGTTCCTCAGATCGCGTAAGATCAGTCAAGCGAGCGTTATATCGCTCGAGCGGCGTAGTCAACATCCCGTCGGACATTCGCAAGCGAATACGGCAAAAGATTCAAACATCCTCTTCGCCTGGCCGAGCGAGAAATCGCGAACTTCGTGTCTCAGCTCTTGACTCTCCCGGGTCTTCTCGTCGCGTCTTAATATCGCGGTGAACTCCAGTCCGCTCCTCTCGCGAGGCGACACCCCCCGCTCTTCATCATTTCTGCAGCTTGTGGCAGACGTGAAAAAGGACACTCGCGCGGCATAATCTCCCGCGCTTTTCCTCGTCATTCTCGAATCGCGGACGGCGCCTGTTCGCGCTGTTCGCGCACTATCACTACCGGAAGCGTTACTCAACACCCAGCGGACTCTCCGTCCGTGTCTCGCGAAACGTGCCGCGAAAAACGAAGCTCCAGCCGGAAACTGAAAACGCATGACGACGCAGGAAGTGTCTCTCGCGTATCTTGGACTCGCTGCGTGACATTCGCTCGATTTCCGAGAGAGAGAGAGAGAGAGAGAGAGAGAGAGGAAGAGAGAAAGAGAGAGCATGCTAATTTACTCACTGTCACGGCTGCTCGCCTAATCCTTGTCGGTGATAGCAGCAGGTGGATCCTCCGGCTCGTCCCACGTGGCACACATGTCCCACGCAAAACCCCCGCACCCCCGCGCCCGACGTGGCTGGCGGTGCGAAAGTCAAAGAAACGCGGAAACGCACGGTAGGAGGCACGCGACGACGAAGAGAGAGAGAGAGAGAGAGAGAAAGAGAGAAAGAGAGAGAGAGAGAGAGAGAGAGAGAGAGAGAGAGAGAAGGGGAGAGATCGCACTACACTGTGTGTGTGTGTTTGTGTTCGAAGGGGGTGTCGACGAGGGCTGAGAGGGTTGGAGAACCCGCGCGCGACTTTCCGTCAGCCGGCAGGAAGGAACGGCCGAGCGAGCGTGTGCAGCACGCGCGCGAACGCCACCGCGACGGGAACGATAGTGGCGAAAGTGGGAGACCCTCCGGGAAATATATAGGTCCGCGGGGTGGTGGTGGATCACAGGAGAGAAGGAGGGAGCAGAGGCGCCGCGCCGCGCACGCATCCCTCCGCGCGGCGCAAGAGCGCGAGCGATACGATTAATACTTATTCCTTATTCTCGAAAATTTGTGGAAAATATCGTACACGATATTTCATCAATGGGTCAATGTAATTGGCGGAGAATCGTGAAATCTGGTGACGTCCGTGAAATATATTACGCGATATTTTTCAAGAATACCGATACCCATAAGCACAAAAGTTGCAGCAACATTGCTGCAACATTGCTGCAATATTGTAATGTTGCAGCAACGTTGCAGCAATATTGCTGCAACTTTTGTTCCATATGAGTGATATGATATACACAGAAGTGCAATGTTGCTGCAACATTGCTGCAACATCATTGCAACGTTGCAGCAATGTTGCTCCAGCTTTCTGTGCTATATGAGTACAGGCTTTGCACGTCGAGTCTGGCAATAAAAGTCGTAGAATGCTGGACCCGTATTCTTGCAAAATATATTCTATATTTCATGAATGTCACCAGATATTACGATCCTCAGCCAATTAAATTGCCCCATTGATGAAATATCATATATCATATTTTTCATAAATTTTCGAGAATAAGGGCCCCGTTCTGAGACACGTATATCCGTCCGTAATAATTTTATTTCAGTCCTGGCTTATATATATATATAGTTGGTTCTTCGATAGTCCAGCCTATCCATGGACTAAGGCTGTGTTAGTTAAAGACATTTTTCCGAAATGTTTTGATTTGGACTGAAGAAATTGAATCCTTCGGGGAAGTATTCGTAGTAGGTTCTTGTATTTAATTGTCTGACCTTTAGATATTTCGTAGCGAATGAAATGTAATCAAAGTGCGACTTTTTGAGGTTGGTATTTACATATTGAGACTCTTTCTTTTTTCTAATTGGTGACAGTAAAATTATTCTCGATGGATACATCGAATAAGATAAAGCGAAGTAGGAAGACTGATTGGACTGCAGAGAGGAGAAAAGCTTCCCGATATGAAAAAGAAAGAACATTATTGAGAAGAGACACGAGTATAGAGACACGAGCACGAATGAGAATGTCGGACAACGAACAGGAATGTCGGAATGAAATTCTCGACAATATCAATGGATATGTCAGGGCTTATACATACGCCTGTAGCAGTTGAAGGGTTGGAAAGGAACCAACCTTAGACTATCGCTACAGGTAGTTTAAATTTAATTTCCCATACAGCACAAAAGTTGCAGCAATATTGCTGCAACGTTGCTGCAACATTGCAACATTGTTCCAACGTTGCAGCAACGTTGTGCAACGTTTTTCAACTTTGTGTGCTGTATAAGTTGATGCAAGACTAAATCGTAAAAAAGTGTCTCTGAATACAAACGTCGTTAGTTCTTCTCATATTATTGTTAAACTACGACTAGACCAAAGTGCTTTTGTCTCCGAAGAGCACTCGTAAAGTCCGAAATCGTACGAAAATTGACTGATCGCAGTTGGTCAACCGTGACCGGTCGATTTTTCTCGCGACCTCGCGATTTTACGATTTCTATTGTAAACGCCGCTCAAGTTCTATTCGCGCGAGACTGGATTCGGGTTAAGGTCCGGTCAACATCGGTAGCAGCACACTCGGGCGAGAGGAGGAGGAGGAGGAAGAGCAGGAGGAGGTTCGCGTTAATTCGAGGCAACGCGTTGGCCAGCGTGAAGTAAACGCGGACGTCGGCTTGCTTTCCACATGTTCGCGTTTCGGCGACGAGTTTCGCGACGAGCGCGCGGGATCGGCTTCCCGTCGGAGCGGATATTGAGCGCTCTTTCTTGCCGTGACTTCTCGCTTCGACACGGCAGAGGGTAAAAAGCGCGATCGCGCAAAGGTACGTTCAAAGCTGCGTTCTTCCGCAAAGCGACGCTCGTGTTTTGCGCTCCGCGCGAGTTCCTCGATCAGACACGATACGATCGTATGCGGAAACCGGCCTCGTTCCTGCCTCTTCCTGAGGCGGAGGCCGCTCGAGGCGAGACCTTTCGCCGGGTGACACCCGGTGTGTGCGAGACGATTCCTACGCGACGAGCGAAGGCGCGCGCATCGCCACGGCGTTATCAGCCATTATCGTTCCCATTTCGCCGTTGAATCTCATCTAGATAATCGGCAGCATTGTTTAAAACGGCGGCTATCTGCGCGCTAAATGGACCGACGGAAATCCCGAAGAACGGCGTGCCCCTCTTCCTTCCTCGCGCCCTTTGCCCTCTCGGTTCGACGAACTGTAATTGTGGTACGGCAGCGCCGCGCCGCGCCGCGCCGCGCCGCGTCGCCGTAAAATTCAACCTGCGAGAGATTAGATTCGCGCGGCTTTCTCCTTTTATCACCCCGATGACGACGACGACGACGACGACGACGACGGCCACGCGCGGGAGGAAACCGCTCGCGCAACCGCTCCCTTTTATCCCCTCGCGCGCCTTTTTCCCGCGCGCTCGCCCTTTCTCGCTTTCTCTCGCGCGCCGCGCGACGTCTTTTTTCCGTCCCGGGCGCGACGGATCGCGCGTAAAATAGCGCGACGAATCGCGACGGTGCCGGGGAGACTGGAGAAGTGTCTTACGGCATGCGAGAGCCGCGCGATACAATGTGAGGCAGAACCAATTACGTCGGCCGATTAAGTCCGGTAATTAATCCACCGGTGATCGATGTTCGCTATAATGAACGTGGCTCTTTTTTCTCACTCGTAATATCCGAGCGCGATCTTTTCGAGGCTTCTTGTAAGCGCGTAATAGATAAAAATCTACCGTGACCGAGAGAGAATGTTGGGGGGGCGGGGGAGGGGGTGGGGGCGCGAGGCGGGGGGAGGGTTTCACGGTGAGCAAAAGAAGAAGGAAACGCGGCTGAAAGTGTGGCCGGTGATTATGATTTTTGCAATCATCGCGAATAACGAGCGAATTCAGCTGTGATTACGCGCGCCCGGTCTAAGAGAGCGACCGCTGAATAAATACGCGCCGCGTGCGCGCGCGATCGTTCGAGCCAACGCTCCGAGCATTTGTTTATTTTCTGTCCGGCGTAATGATCCGTCCGCTCATGTGTGCGCGCGCGCGCGCGCGACTTCGAGCACTGCATCTTTTTTTTCTTTCTTTTTTAATTATTGCGTGTAACGAAGCGCAGCGCGTTGCTCCCGCGGATCGCGGAACAGCGCCACTTGTGCGATTAACACGAAAAAAAAAAGGTATTTTATTTGCAGAGTGTAGAGATGTGCGAGTCAAGAATTTTTATGTCGAATCGAATCGAATCGAATGTTATTTTTTAAATTCGAATCAAATCTATGAAATCTCATTCGAATTCGAATCGAATCGAATGAAATCGAGTCGAATCGTTAAAAAATTTAACATGATTATTAAACATGCAAATAATGATGGAAGATAATTTAATATGATAACTTGAATTTGAAATTTCTAAAAATAACACAATACGTGTTGCGCTTGTACTTGGCGCCTTTTTTACCTTTTTGTTTAAAAACCTTTACCTTTTTGTTTTATAAATTTTACATGTATGTACACATATATACTTAATATAATATACATATTATATTATATCACGTGTTACATTGTAAATATATACGTCACGTACATACGTCATTAATTTATACTTGCAAATTATCTTCACCTAATTCGCGTATTACCTGCACCACTTGCGTTACAAATTGTATCAAGCGGACTTTAAAATTGAAGAGCGATCTCCCTGGACGACGCGTCAATAAGCATCGGTATGGATTTTCCGATGGCGCAGCTCATCGCATCGTCTGCTCAGCATCAGCTGACCGGCAATCAAATGACGTGCGTCATAACATACCGTGACGCATACCAATAAAGAGGAATATGTTGACTCGAATGTCGGTTTCTTTTGTTCAGTTATATTGTACCTCCGGACATGAACAAAAAAATAATCATACACTCATAGGTCAGAATATTTGGAACGCTTTAAAAAAGGTATGCTCGTTGCTATAACATGACGAAGATAATTTACTCATATTTGGTCAAATACAGTCTATAATCTATTGCAAGAAGTTGAATAATACATTCTTTCTTTTATGTTCCATACAATTGGTTATAATGAACATCTTTGTAGCTATGAGGTCCATAACAAAACTGATTGGAAATTTGTTCATCATGATGATTTTATTTTATTCGTGCCTACTTATTGTAGAACTGGAGTCAGAAATGCATCTATATATATATATATATTATTTTTCGCTATACATTATAATAATTTTTTCAAATTAACCAGTATAATCAATAAGAATAAAGTACGTAATAAGTACGGGTAATACAGTAAGAATAAATAATAATCCTCTTAAAAAAAAGATTAAATAATCTGTGTGTGTGTGTGTAGGAGAAAATTTATATTAAAATCAATAAGATTTGCATTATGCATAACATATAATCCCTCTAACTAACTTTAAGAATAATGTGTTTGAAATGTGTTTTCCTCTTAATGTTAGAGGAATTCTCTTAAGATTATATATAAGAATAAAATCTTCTAAAATTTCGATTCCGCTTGTTCTGAAATTATTTTTTTTGGATGTTCAAATTCGCGATAGAGAGTCGTTGAGGCGGCTGAAGCGACTTCCCGGTGAAATGTCAATTCGGAGAAGTCCCGGATTGAGAGACTGAAGTTGAAGTGGGAAATCTGTCGGTAATTCAGAGCGATTTCTTCAGCCGGAATTTCTGTATCGTTTATATTTCAGCAGAAAACCGGTTCATTCGACCAGATATTTTTCCTCGTCAAGCCATCGCACGCGCGCACACACACACACACACACACATACACGCACGTCATGTTGAAATTATTAAATGCTTCATCGTGGAAATATCCTCGCGTCTTGTGGAATTTGCGTCAATCGCGCGTCCTGTCGAAAGTCGGAATTGCACAAAGGCGTGCGCGAGGCGTGGGCGGCGCGCAATCGTGAATCGTGGTTTTCCATTTTCCGTTTTTACGAGGCATCGTCGAATTTGCGCCATTATGCGAGCGCATCTTGTCGAACGATCAAGCGTCTCAAGGTTGCTAACAAAGAACCAGTCATGGCGATTACCTGTCGAATGCCATTGTAAAGCGCGACATCCATAACCGTTCTTCGTGGTGGTCGGGGTTACGATAAAAGTTCAGTCACGCCGTGATTTATTAATTATAAAGCATTGTGATCCGCGAAGCCGTCCGCATAGTTGCGGTTTCACGGTGATAAAGCAACACGCGGCGCTAAGGATTTCCACCTCGAAAATAGACTCCCGACTGATCGGCGATAAACGCCTCCGCGATTTATTTAACACGGCGACTTTCAGCCGGTGTGTTAATGCGGAACAGAGAACTCTTGCCCTCGCTTTGCCCCTTATCAACATTGTCGTTCCGGAGAATTCGAATCTCTGAGCCGATAACAGTGAGAGCAAGAGTGATCAGCGGAGAGACACGCGCCCGAAACAAAATATTCTATTGGTAGAGTGATTTTTCCCATAGTCTCATGTTCCAAGCGAAGCTTTTTACAGGAAAAGGATTCCTCTTTCGACAGAGCGATTCAAATGAACCGTTCATCAGAAATTTATTAGATATTATTCTCATTGTTTTCCTCTTATTTCAAGAGAATTTCCTCTTGTATCAATTAATTTCTCTCTTCTCCTCTATCTCCTTTTCTCTACCAAAAGGGACGCTTGTCGGCGTTTTTTCTCTTCCACCCCACACATACTCCCACAGAGACACTCTCTCTCTCTCTTTCTCTCTCTGTGCATATGATGTACATATGACGATCGTCGCCATGTTTATTTTATGGACAACGTCAACGAAAAAGAAGAGAGATCGCTATTCAGTTTCGTCGTTGTTTCCTCCGGTTGTTTTGTTGTGAAACGAAGCTCAAGAATTTTTTGGGGGAAAATCAATTTAAAGACATACTGGCCCATATTTCATCGTAAGTACACATATCTATTTATCATATCGCGTTGCACACTACATTAAATACCATTTAGAGTAAATTACTTAAAATTACAAATTTATGGTTTTTCTTACTTTTTCAGCAGAAAGTCAAAAACAGTCAACTAGAATTTTTTCCGGACATTTTCATAATAATTTTCTCTCCTTTCTCTATAAAAGAACGTATAATCAGTAGGAATAAAGTACTATAAGAATAAATGACAATTCTCTTAAAAAAAAGATTAAATAATCTGCGTGTAAGAGGAAATTTATATTAAAATCAATAAGATTTGCATTGTTATACATGTAACATTAACATATAATTATATAACATATAATTCCTCTAACTTTAAGAATAATGTGTTTATAATATATTTATGATATATTATAAACCATATTATATATTATAAATATATAATATATTATAATATTTATAATATATTTATAATAATGTGTTTATAATATTTTCCTCTTAATTTTAGTGGAATCCTCTTGAAGCTATATATAAAAATGAAATCCTCTAAAATTTAGATGATTCCGCTTGTTTTGAATTTATTTGTTTTTGGATGTTAGGGACAAGCTAAACGAAGGGGGGGAAAATTGCAAATATCAAGCTCGATAGAGTCAAGCAAATTACAGGAAAATGCATCGCACTGGCGCGATTTCTCCGAATAATCAAACGAAACCCATAGATCGAGGAAAAAGATTCACGCTGCTGCGAGGCTTGTCGGACCGTTGTTAATCGAGACACGCAAACGGAAGTAATTAAATTTGAGACTGGAACGGGAAGTGGGTGAGTGACGCGTTGGAAAAAAAAATGCTGGGCCATAAAGGAATCTAGGCGACAAGATAAACAAGAAGGGGCGTCCCACAGTGGCTCATTGCTTTGTGGGCCCAGATTGCGGCCCGTATATGCTGGCCCACGGTCCCTCGACTCAAATAGTCGCGTCGTAATTCTTTGAGTAATTTCTTATCCTTACTTTTCGTCAACATCTGCATCGCTGAGCGCGTATACGTACACCGAGAGAAAGACTTCTGTTGTCACAACAAATAAATGTTTGCTGTTTGATAATTGTATATGCTTGTTGGATGTATAACTTTTAATAAAAACGTGACTCTTCTGAACTTTCATATATAGATAAAAGCATATCTTAAAGTGATTCATAAATTTTTTAAACTACTTTCAGCTACGATCCACTTTTATAGACTTTTTTATTGATAAAAGTATACTTTTTTTATTGATAAAAGTACGTTTACAGTACGAGCCTTTGTATATAGACTGAGAAAAAATTGTATTAAAATTAAACAAATATTCGTTCGAATACGACTGTGAATACATTTATTCAAATTAAGCGACTAATTTCTAAAATGAAATAATTTCTAAAATTAAATAAATGTATTCACAGTCGTATTCGAACAAATATTTGTTTAATTTTAATACAATTTTTTCTCAGTATGTACCCCCCTTCACTTAACCTTACCCAATAGTTTATTAATTTTATATAATGTGTCGTGTTAAAAATAAAGATTAATGCAATAATGCGTTGCTCTATTTCTGTCCTCGAATTCCTGCAAAACACGTACACACACACACACACACAGAGAGAACTATTATTTTGTTAACTTTTCTCTACCAATATTTTTGATTTATCAATTTATCTAATTAGATATAATGGAGCTATATGTGAATGATCTAATAATCGCGATACGCGCTAGTGTAGCATTGCATTGCGTGGTTTCATCGAGTATTTTACGTACTTCGCTGTATATTGCACGTTGATGAAGAAAAGTCAATACGACTGATTTGCTCATACTTGCTTCTTAACCCTTATTTTGCTCAACAAATTTTTTACCTTTGCTCATCTTGCTAACAAATAAAAAATTTATGATTTGTTGGATTACAACGTAACAATACCATTTGTTTCCATTATAAAGTTAGAGCAATGTTAGAGCTGGTTAGAGCAATAAATCATAATAATGAATCATTTGCGGTTACTCGCGGTGTTTTGTTGACTCAACGAAACCTTTTTTTCTCAGCTCAGTGAGATAACTCGTGCCGCGATAACCCGTCGCGAAAGCACAGACGACACAGATCGTTCGTAGATTTTCCGCTTAAATTAACACGTCGTTCTCGCGCCCGATTATCGATCGACACCGCCGCGCGATAACTCACCGCTCTCTATCTCGTATACATTGCGTATTAATTACCTTTATCAGACGCGGCGCGCGCGAGCACCTCCCGCCGCCATTCGGGCTCTTCACCTTGCTCGGCGATAAGTAACGGCGTGTAAATTAATTTCTCGACTTTAATAACAACCTCGACACATACACACGGAGACTCGGAGGCTCGCCGCGTCAGCCGCGTTGGCGCTTTATTTATTCGCAACTTGGAGGAAATAATTTATCGATGTGTTTGTCCAAGGAAGCTCTTACTTTCCTCGAGCGATCGCACCCGGAGAATTGACTGTCGATCGCGCCGACTCGATTATTGCGTCGAGCCTTTCGCCATGCGGAAAATTGAAAGCGCAGAGTCGCGCTTCGACTCTGCGACGAGCAAACAGTGAAACTCGGAGAAAAACTGACTGCCCGCGACTCCCATTAACCTCCTTGGGAGAAATCCGCGAGTGCCGACGATATTTCACAAACGAGTTTGTTATTATAATCTTTCGAAAGCGACACGTACCGCGCGCGCGAGATTGCGCGTTATATCCCCCCCTCCCCCCTCGCCTACCCTGTCTCATAATGACCCGCGGCGAAACGTGTAGAGCGAGGTCGGGACACGTGGCCGACGATTAATCCCTAATTAATTAGCCGCGTTTTAACGCGATACGATAAATTTACAGCGCTCGCGCGCGGATCAATCGCGGTGATTAAATTGCCGGCATCGACTGAAAGAGAGAATTAGGTAAATTGCACGGAACAATGGAGCCACGCTTAATTGATTCGCAGCGCGCTCTCGCCGAATGAACGTATCGCGATCGAGCGTTGTTAAGCGGCTTTCGTTCTTTTTGTTTCAAACAATGCGTGACAAATGATTTCAGCCGTGACACACCGTGTGTTGGGCTCGCGAGCTCGCCGCTGATGTAACGTTAATTCGATTTGTCGGCGGCCGAAGCTGTAAAATCGATCCTCGTCAGACTTTTCGCTCGACATTTGCACCGCGAATGGACGAATATCGACCTTTATTTATTATTCAGCGCCGCAAACGCGTTATTATGAAGTCGAATTAAATCTGGTCTTATTTTGTCAATCTTTTTATCTTTACTTTAAGCCTTTCGCTGCTACTGGGGAGTATACTTCTCACCCATTCTTGATTCAATTTTGCGTTGTAAATCACATAATTTTGAAGAACTAATCGGGGATTTGAATTTTCCAGATAACTGAATAGTTGTTCAACATACTCCAATAGGTTTTTACACCCACTTACTCATTTGTGATTATTTATAACAAATCAAAGTTGAAAAAAATGCTTCTTTTTAGGGAAAAATCGATTCCTCGGGGAGTATTGAATGTAGAGGTTTGAAATTTTCACCAAATATTTTTCTGATGTTGTACAAAAATATATATTTTTTTCAATATTTTTTTGCAGGTTAGATGTTTTTTTTATAAACAAATATTTCTATAAAAACGGCCGAAGTTTGATTTTTTGCACTTTTTAGCTCTATTTGCCTAGTTTTTTCTTTCTGTATCTCCATCTTATCCATACTATCAATATTATTTTACTCAAAAATGAATGTTTAATCTCTAGTAAGCATAAATATGCAGTATCGAACATTTTCCCACATAAATTTTTTCCAGCTCGATCGAGTTTCATTGTCTAGAATCATATGTTCTTATTACGACCTGGTCATTATTTAATAATAATTGAAATTTTCATTAATTTTGTACATCATGATCGCCATATTGAGTCCGCCATTTAAAATTTTGCAATTTTGCGCAAACTGTCGTATGTCCTAGAGGAACGTCAAATCTTTCAGTGTTGCCAGATTTCAACATTCGTGCTAAAGCATTAACTTGTTACCAAAGCCACCTATCGCTAGGGACCAGAACTAATTCGACCTCCTGATATTATTCCACCGTCACATGCTTACGTGACGCCTTCCGCGGTGGGCGAGGGGGCGGCAGAGGGAGACGCCGCGCGATATTAATCGATTAATCGGCGATCCTTAACCTTGTTAGCGGCGCGAACGAGCCCGGGCCCGGCGAAAAGCCATGATTTCGCGGAGTATCTACGAAGAGAAATGGCCGCGCTTGTTCCTCGGATCGCACCCCCGGTCCTTTCTTTTTTTCGGCCGCGCACGATCCTGCCGAACGCTCCGTCGAATTATACACCGTGACCTGTAATTTGGACACTATTTCACATGCCGTAAGCATGCAATCACGAAAAGGTGTTCCCTTTTGTAAGTGGTTCCACCTAGATGAAGAATTTATCGGCTAACAGCCCTTCCTCGAGATTATAATACACGATGCGCGCATGATCCGATCGGATCGCAGCGTCATAACGCACCGCCGTGCGAAACGCTTCATCTCCTGACCCTTTCCGCTTCAGCGGGAAGGGCTGCGAGGTCCTTGCCGATTCCACGTTGCGCGGATCACGCGAACGTCGCCACGACCGTTGTTATTCATTGGTCACGATCCATTTCCGCCAATTCCCCCCAAATTCGCCCCAAAGTGCGGTAAGTAAAAAATGCGCCTTACAAGCCCGTGGAGAAGAAGAGGAGTGAGGTGCCGGGGTCTAATTTGTCGGGGATCACGCGGAAGTGTAACGCAATGCTTAACCCGAGAGACGGGTAATATCGGGAAATCCCCTCGGCAGTTATTTCACGCGAGAATACGCGTGTTTATTTGCCCATGGATGGTCGTGCATTTCGCGTATTTACATAGGCGTATACATATGTATGTATATATATGTGTATGTCGCTGAGTGAATTGATGGATGGAGGACGGGCCGATCCAGGAAGCGCGATCTCAAATGCGGGAGACCGGAAGAGACGCAATAACATCGAGGAGATTCGATTTGTTCGAGAGGAAACAAATCTCCAGGGTGTATCATATGTGCTCGAGAAACAAATATCCGGCCGCTCGCCACGGCAAATCAGTCGGAACAAAGGCTGTGGACGTGTGTCGCGTTTGATTGCGAATTGTCCTTCGGCGCGACACGACCTTCGGTATCCTCCGGTTGCGCAATAACCTGCGGCTGCCGATCATTCATAACTGAGCGACGTCGGAGGAATATCGACGGGGATAACTCGTGGAGCGAGTAGCGCAGATTTTTCAGACGAAAGACGAAGAGGGAGAAATTATCGGGCGCGAAACTCGATCGACTGGTCCGTTAACCCTTCGAAGCATGCTGGGATCCTACAATCCCACCTTTTCTTTCGTTTCATTTTTAATTATTTAAGCTATCTGTTTGATATTTTCGTCGAATTTTTTTCACTTCTAAGATATGTTAGATATTGATATACGTACTGAAAATGTAAAATGTCAATTTTTTTTTAATTTAAGCATTCCGTAAACACACAAACAAATTGCATAAAATTATATGTTTTTCAGTAAAAATTCATTTAACGGGGTGATCTATAAAAACAGTCGTAACGAAACTTGTTCATTTTATGTTTTTGAGGTCGCCAATTACGAATCCGGGATCAGAATTTCGAAATTCAAAATGACGGATCCAATATGGTGGACAAATCCTTCGATTTCGACAGAAATAAGTACATACAGGTTTTTTGGGTCGCTGATTATGAATTTGTTATCAGATTTCCGTAATTCAAAATGGCGGATTCAATATGGTGGACAAAAATGTTCAAACCCTTCGGTTTCGACAGGTGCAAGAAGTTTTTTGGATCGCTGATCACGAATTTGTTATCAGATTTGCGAAATTAGAATCCATAATATCATATCAAAGTTAGCCATTTGAAATCGCCATATTGGATCCGCCATTTTGAACTTTTTAATTTCGACTTTGTATTTGTCATTTATGATCGAAAAAACATATATATACCGAGTTTGATACAAATCCATAATATCATATCAAATTTAGCTTTGACTTGAAGTCGCCGTATTGAATCCGCCATTTTGAATTTTAAAATCTTGACTCCAGATTCGTAAACCCAGCGACCCAGAAAACCCCTATATACATAATCGGTTTCTTTTATTATTGCATAGAAAAAATCGTGCTTCAAAGGGTTAAGTGTCGTAAAAATTTTTAATTAAAATATAATTCGTTCTCTCCCCTGGTTTCATGCAAGCGCCCCTTTCACCTTCCCTCATTAAAAGTACCGCCGTGCAGTCCCCCCCGTTACGTAACGCTCCATTCAGTTGGAACCTAAACGCATTTTTGTCCCTCTCGAGACAAAGAGAGAAGAGAAACGTGGCGTGACGTCGACCCCGCGGCTGCTCTCGCAAATTCTGACGAGGGTCGTAAAGCCGGGAGAAAAAAAGGATCGAAAATCTTCATTTAGCCGGCGATTCCCTGCGCAGGCGATTATTTGGGAAGCATCGATTAACGGACTGACCGTCCAGATTGCTTCACGGAAACAGGAAGTCCCGTAAAAAAAGCAGGACGGAACAGACCTCACACGTCGACGGCGAAACGTGTTCGCGGGGCTCCTCTTGGATCTCGCCGACTTGGACCGGCCGATGCGATCGCTCTTCGTCGAAAGGCGGCCGATCGACATAAGAGTCGCGTCACAGGCGAGAGGAGTCCTGCGGGGAGCGAACTCGAGAAAAAATCGCTGGACAGAGGAGAAACGGCGTTCGCGCGGCCATTTCGAGCGCGTCGTCTTTCACACGTAAATAGACTCGACGCAACGGTAATTTTGACACGCGCGATGCTTTCTCGTATTGTTAAACGGAGCCCGCCCGGCCGATCGACGGGCGCGCGCGCGCGCGCGAGAGAGAGAGAGCGAGAGAGAGAGAGAGAGAGAGAGAGAGAGAGAGAGAGAGAGAGAGAGAGAGAGAGAGAGAGAGAGAGAGAGAGACATAGAGAGAGGGAGTCGGGCCGGAAACCGTCGACGCGCCGATTGTCGTCGCTTAATTGTATCGCGAGTACACCCCGGGGTGCGCCGGGGGGCGCGACAATGAATCGATATTGAAATTCCGCGAGTCGCCGCGCCGGATGTGCGCGCCTAGACGAGAACACATGCGAGAACAGCTGGACCGGCAAGTCGCGAATCCGCGCCCATGAGGGCGCAGATTAAGGCATAACGCAGCTGTTCACGAGAAAGGGCACGGGAGAACAGGAGAGAGCGAGAGAGGGAGGGAGGGAGAGAGTGAGAGAGAGAGAGAGGCCGCGCAATGGGCGCGTTCCCGTGGTGTGTTCGTTCAACTCGGTCTCAAAATGAATTTATGGGCCCGTAATCGCCAATTGAGATGAGTACTTGTTGTGCGCAATCGGCTCGGCTGAGACCTTGTGGCAAAGCGTTGCACTCGCCGAACGTTTGTAGGAGAGCCGCGCGGCGTTGCACTACCGCGCGCACTCTACCGGCCGTTGCAAAATCGAGCGAGTGCACGCCAAAGTCCGTAAATAGAGAAACGGAACAAAGTCACAGGTCCTCTCATCCACTTCACACGGTTTGGCTCGAAAAGGGCGGCGATCGTGGGCTCAGTTGATTAACCACACACCGTTAGGTCAAAAGTTATTTTCGTTTTTGGCAATTTGTTGCACTATAGTCGGCATTGTAATTGTTTCTCTTCTGAAAATTCTCACTGATATTTCGGAATGTGTTTAAACTGTGTTTTGATTACTTCTGATTACATCTTAAACTATGCTTTGATTACTCTGTTCACTCACACAACTAAATACACCAACACAGATTCTCTGGCTCCAAAATGGCGGACGTGAGAGGACCTGACCTTGTTCCGTTCCTTTATTTACGGACCTTGGTGCACGCTGACGCTCCGTGGCCATCTTGCGTGACGAGGAAGTGCGAGGAAATGCACGCTAGAAATCCCCACGAGCCGCGTCGGGAGAAAAAGGATCATGTTTGCGGTATCTTTCTAAAATACTCCGGAAACTTGGCGCTTTTTCTAATAAACGGTAGATGACCGTCAAATTAACATAACCTATCTTTCCTCTTGATTGATCTCTCGCCCATCTTTGATTTCCACGCAGTCCGTATAGGAATTTTTAGTACGAATTTCTACGCTTCCGACGTCATCAAAGTTCCGCAGCGCAATCGCTTGATAAGCAAGAAACAAGCAGCAAAAATTTTCTCTTTACAGAAGAAATTTCTATTGCTCAGGTATAACGTAAATTTTCAAAGATTGTCATGTGCGCGAATATAAAGCCCGTTTCACTATCTGTTTACGTTCTTTTAGCCATTAAATACACCGACCTCTAAGATGTCTCTGCGATTCATAATATTTTAAGCGATTCATTTCTAGGAGAAAGCGCTTAATAGAAAAGAATTCAGATGTGCAACGTCCTGTAGAGCGAATTCAGCCTTGATGACGCAGGAACGGTTATGCTCGCACTCGGGCAGCGTCAAGATTAGCTGTAAGTTTAGTTAGAACCTTAAATGAGAAAGGTCCGACAGAGAGTCTGTTTTATGTAAACGGCGAGCTGAACGGAGCGCTCGCATCTGCAGATTATCGTTTCGCATGTTTGTGTTACTGCATTTCTCTCGTTTTGCTAGACACTTTCGGCGCCGCATATAGCTGGTAGCGCGCACCTCTACGAGGCGAAACGAACCGAACTCGCTAACCGCACGCGTTTAGAAAGTTTTTCGAGTCGTCCGTTGAAACAGCGGCCTCTCTCTCTTTCTCTCTCTTTCTCTCTTTCTGCGAAAATTAAATTTTCGTCGTCTGCATTTATTAGGCGCGACCGCGCGCTCAAACACGCGCTTGTCGCGTTAGACGTAATTCGTTAAACGGGTATTCGCGTTATCGCTGCAAACATACATACACACACACACACATACACACACACACACATATTCGAATCGATTCATCAATCCGTGCATGATTGCATGCGTTTTCCTGACATACGAGAGCCAGCCGTTGCCGGTAGCGAATTTTTAACGTTCCCCGATAATGGCGTACAACGACCCGGGTAACGGCTATTCTTCCGAAGGTTCTCTAATAATAGCCCATATCTGTGTGCTCACGAAACTGATTAAAAAAATCGCTCGACATGTGTCAGCCAGGATGTCCCATTAACAAATTAGCACGACACGCCATATAGATAAAAGCATCGTTACGACTCGAGCCTTATCTACGCTCGTTTAGCCATAAAAAAGTGTCTTTCTGCCGAGTGGTGTTAAAGGGATCTCCCTCGGTGACAGGTTCTTCGAAAACTTACCGGATATATAAAGTCACATCCGAACGATAGAATTTTTTATTTGCGAGAAATAAGTTGAAGAAAAGGGGAAGTTTGCTTTTCACTTGTCACGACGGAAAATACCAAGCAATTGCAACCATTGTTTTAATCAGGAATAATTTATACACTAAATTAAATAAATATAATGTATAAAATTATATTTCTTTTATTTAGTGCATTTTTGATTTTTTAGTGTATTTTTTATTTTTATTTTTTATTTTTTTCGGGAATAATTTATACACTAGATGAAATAATTAACACGGCTGAACACCATGCGGATAAAAGCATAGTTACAGCTCGAGTCTTATCTACGCACTACGTGCAGCCATGAAAAACTGTCTTTGTCGAGCGGTCTCGAGAAAAAGTTGCTAAATAAAGTTACATCAGAACGATAGAACTTCTCTTGTAAGAAAAGAGTCGAGGAAATGCATATTAAATATCCTTGTATATTTGTATCTCACTCGTCAACGTCATTGCACCCACTTTCTATCGCGAATAATTTATGTATCAAGCAATATATACAGGATGTCCGAGATCTTTTAAAAACGAAAAATTGTGAAGATTAATCAGATCAAATTGAGAAGAAAAGTCAAGTGTGATTTTGCAAAAATCGCAATAGTTATTAAGATATTAATGATTGAAAATAATCCCATCCAGAGGCTCTTTTAATTGATAATTTGAAAATTTGTGTATTTATTTTTGTGTATTTATTTTTGCAAAATGGCAAAGGACTTTTTTCTTCAGAATGACCTAACCTATAATTATATGACGGCTATTATGCCTAGCGACAGATTCAAGATTCAAAGGTTCAAAGTTCAATATACTCATATCTATCGCTAGGTATGAAAAAAATCCTTTAAAATAATAAAAATGATCTTTTACCATTTTACAAATAATTACGCAAATTTTCACGTTATTAATTAAAAGAACTTCTAAATGTGGTAATTTTCAATTATTTAATAATTATTGTGACTTTTGGAAAACGGTACTTGACTTTTTATCTCAATTTGATCTAGTTAATCTTCATAATTTTTCGTTTCCAAAAAATTCCGGGTACCCTGTATATACAGGGTGTCGCATTTTAAACGAGCCAGGCAAAAATCTCGAAAAATATGACATACTGAGAAATGTTTCTAAATTACGAAAAGTTGTTTAAATTCATTGGTAGAAAATGATGATATAATAAAAAATTGGCATTTCCACTTAAGAAAAGTAATGATCAGTGAATATGTCAAAAGTGGCGCCATCTATAAACGAAATAATACAGTTGTTTTATGATAATGAAACCATACAACTTTTGTTTGAAACGTTTCTTAGTATCTGCCATATTTTTCGAGATTTTTGTCTGACTCATTTAAAATGAAACACCCTGTATACAGGATATCACTGACCATCCGATTTTTTTATAAACGCAACATTTTGGCGAAAAATGTTTCAAACAAAAATTGTATGGTTTTAAAGGTGACATATAACAACTATATCATTTTGTTTTACAGATGGCACCACTTTCAAGATATTTGAACAACTTTTGTCTGAAACATTTTTTTTATTTGCCTAGTATTTTTTGAGATATTTAAGGAAAACTTGGTAACTTTTTCAATATTTAACTTGCGATATCTCACTTATCGGAAGAAAAAGTGGTACTAGACTTTTTTACTCTGCTTGGTCTCAAGAATATATTGTTACAATATCGCCCTGTTAATTTTGTTTTGTTAATTCGATGATTTTGAAATTTCCAAAAGTCAATAAATCAATAGAAGTTAGGGCACTATTGCAACGATATATTTTTCAGACCAAATAAAGTAAAAAAAGTCTAACGTACCACCTTTTTTCCGACAAATGGTTAATTCCGACAAATATACAGGGTGTATAAAAAGTACCAGAATGGTGAAATATAATATCACAAAAACTAAGCATTTTAGAAAAAAATGTTTTAAGTAAAAATTGTAGGGTTTCAAAAAATCTACTTACTGACATTATGAGTTTGACCTTAGGTGGTGTCGTCAAGATCAGGACAAGGTCATCTTAAATTTTTTAAATGGGACATCTTATTATAAAAAGCTCGATAACTTCGAAACGGCTTACACAATATGGAAAAAATTATAGTGCTTTGAAAAGGTATGAACAGAAGGGAAGCTACAAGAATATGCAATGAAAAATAGGGGATCCTAAAATTCATAATGTCAATAAATAAATCTTTTGAAACCCTACAATGTTTATTTGAAACATTTTTTTCCAGAATGCTAAGTGTTTGTGATATTTCATCGTCGCGATATTTTTTATATACCCTGTATATAACAATAGTGCACGAAAACTGCTGTGACGCTCAAGTACCACCGTCTCCCTCCCTCCCTTGCCCTTCGAACATGCCCATGTGCCAGGGTCGCGGGGAGAGGCTCGCGGTCTTTCTCGTTATTGAAGAAAAATTCGCGTAACTACCATCGACGGCTTTACGTGCGCGTCGTGCGTGTCAATGTGCATTACGCAAGAGACACAGCGAGACGGAGCGCGATTTATCGTCAAAGCGACGTCGAAGCATTCGCTGCGAGTCGCTCGTGGTGGAGCGACGGCGGATAGTTTCCTACCTGCAACTCGCATGGCTTATCAGCCGCGCGAGTTATGCTCGCCGTAGGAAAAACTCTTTTGATAAATCGTGTCGCATTAGTCCGAGCGTACCGCGATACACGTTACGTTGATTACGCTCATTTGAGCTTCGCGCGCCGAGTCACCTCGTACTTTATGCACGCGTATTAAAGCGCGGGGAATCAATATCCTTTAGCGGACGGCTGCCTCTCTGTGTCCTGCTGCCTGTGCATAAACGCGGCGGACCGGACACGAGTTATCGAAGCGATCCCGCACGCGATATCGGGACGCGATAACGAAAACGAATTCGACTTGCGCTCCGATTGCTGGATTTATTAAAAGCCGAAATAAGCTACCGTTTGATAGGCCGGCTAATGGAGGGCCGCCACCGTTTCCGAGAGAATATCCGCGCTCTGTCGTTTTATGCAAATCCCCGGCTGAATTTCAGAGAAGAGAGAGCGACAAGGGAGAGTAATCACCGCGGCTGATAATTGCGGCCCGACCGCGGCGGGAATTCGAAGCTACAATGTCCGCGCTCTCTCGACAATGTCTTTTTACTTCTCGCTATTCCCGATCGTGATAGGCGCCGCGAGTTTATACCGCGGCCAACGTGTAATCACTGTTATTTCATCGTGAGCGGTAATGCTCCGGCTTAAAGCCGCTCTACTTATACGCATTATCTCCCGGCAAAAGCGATACGCGGTGAGAGCGAGAGAAAAAGAGCGACAAAAAGAAAAAGAGGAGAGAGAGAGAGAGAGAGAGGCAGATCGTCCCCGGGCAATCACCATTTTCAAGCGTCATTATGAAATTGCTTCGGCAAATGAAATGCGCGGTTATGCGCGCGTACACGCTCAAATTGAGATTTATTGGAAAATCGAAAATGCGTTTTCCCGTTCCTCCTCGAGCCCCCTCCTCCCCCCCCCCTCCCGCCGCCATGGCCCCGGCAACGAATCCGGCCGTCGTCGCTGCGCCGTTGCATCGCCGGGTCGTATCGCCCACGCGGTGCATCGGATTACACGAACAGCCGGAGACGGCTGCGCGCATGCAATTACGCCCGGCCGATTCGGGGAGGCTCTTGCGGAATTCGAATCTCGCCGGGGGTCAAAATTACTTCGATTTTCGCTCGCCCATCCTGCTATCCCATCGCCGACCGCGCCGGCCGCGCGTTCAGATAACCCGCTCGAGCCGAGCGGCTCGCGAGAAACGTAATTTCAAATTATATTTTCAGCGCGCGAGAAAGACCTCTTCCCCTCCCCCCCTCTCTCTCTCTCTCTCGCTCTCTTTCTCTCTCTCGCTCTGTCGTTGAGTGCAGATTTTCATAGGCATACGCATCTCGCGGCGCCGTGCGGCGTCGTAAAGCTCGCGAGCTGCGCGTGCGAGAGTCTAATGACACAAATTTCCCCGCAGTATAATTTATACAATTAAAGAAGTTTCACTTAGGGTAGAGATATCTTACGATCGCCGCGACGGCTCTCGCAAGCCGCGAGAGGAGACGAGAACAAGAAACTCGCGACTCGCGATAAGCGGGAGAGAAGCAGCGATGTTCCCGAACTTTTCCATGCAAAAAAAAAGTATTCTATTTGTAAAGTAATTTCTCTCATAGTCTCATGTTCCAAGCGAAGCCTATTACAGGAAAAAGATTCCTCTCTCGATAAAGCGATTAAAATGGAACCATTCATTTAAAATTTATTGGATATTATTCTAACTGTTTTCCTTTTCTTTCAAGAGGATTTCCTCTTATATCAATTAATTTTTCTCTCATATGAAAAGGAATATCTTGATTTGAATGTCGACTGCTTTTGTTCAGTCATGCTCCACCTCCAGACATGAACGAAAAAATAACCATACCTATGCTCATGGGTCGGAATATTTGAAACGCTTTTTAAAAAGGTATATGTACTATATTGCTGTAATATACAACGAAGATAATTTACCCATATTTGATCAAATACAGTTTATGATCTATTGCAAGAAGTTGAATAATATATTCTTTCTCTTAACTATGTTTCACACAATTGGTTATGATCTTTGTAACTATGAAGTCCATAACAAAATTGATTGGAAATTTATGTGTGATGATCTTATTTCATTCGTGCCTATTTATTGTAGAACTGGAGCCAGAAGTACATATATATATATATATATATATATGTATTATTTTTAGCTATACGTTATAACAATTCTTTTCAAATCGACCAATATAACCAGTAAAAATAAAATATAATAACAATAAATAATGATCCTCTTAAAGAAAGATCAAATAATCTGTGTACAAGAGAAAATTTATATTAGAATCAATAAGATTTGCATTATACATGCAATATGTAATCCTTCTAACTTTAAGAATAATGTGTTTATAATTTTTTCCCTTTTAATTTCAGAGGAATCCTTTTGAGGCCATATAATAAGAATAATAAGAATATAATAAGAATAAAATCCTCTAAAATTGAGACGATTCCTCTTGTTCTGAAATTACTTTCTTTTTATGTGCAGGTGCGACATTCCGATTATTCGAGCACGAGAGTGTAATTAGAGCGCCGACGGACGAGACTCTCAGCATTTGGAAGAATCGCACGGGGAAGGAAATGTTTAGTCGAGTGAAAGGATCTTCCGCTGAAGTGCCAACGACGACACAGAAGTCCCAGTTGAAGACACAAAATTCAGTCGAAGCGATCGAGCGATTGTCGGTCGACTCGGAAACGGGACTCCGGTCTTTCCAGGTTTTCAAGCAAGACTTCTGAGTCACCTGAATATTTCAGCAGAAAACTGCTTCGTTCAAGCGGACACTCTCTTCTCCGCGCGCGATTTGATTCACGCTGCCGCGCGAGAGGACAATATTCACCTTTACACACGCGCGTGTCACACAACGCGACACTCGCGCGGCAATTCCCTGCGACGCGTTAAGCTCACCACCGCTCGAATCGATTTGACAAGCCGCCGGTCATCGCTCGGCGGCTTGTCAAATCGTCGGGGGTCACCTTTGTGTGCGGCGAATTAGCTGTGAATCGCGCGACTGTCTCAGCGGCGATCGAGGAGATCGCGACGAAGGACGGGCCGTTCTCGATCGCGCGCTGCCGACGATGAATCTCTGAACTCGCCGACTCCGCGATTGATCAAGCAGCGGGTGCCTTCAATTAGTCGGCGTAGCTAATTAATTTGACTCGATCGCGATTTACATAATTAGACACGCCAAGTACGCCCTTGAGAGCCCGGGAGCACCGTAATTGCCGCGTCGAATGCACGAGCTCATGCCGCTTGCAACTGCGAATGACTGCTGGGGGAGAGAGAGAGAGAGAGAGAGAGAGAGAGAGAGAGAGAGAGAGAGAGAGAAAGAGAGAGAGAGAGAGAGAGAGAGAGATACTGCCGCTACCTTCCTGCTTCTGGTATAACGCGAGAGGTTGATCTCGACCGACGGATCAAAGTGCGCTGATTGAAAGCCTTGCGCGGAACATTCCGCGCAATCCATAATAACACGGGGCGGTTGGTATCGACGAGTCGATCGATCCCCGCGAGATTTATTGCCCTCGTTAATGTAACGTTAATACGGTCGTTCATCACGCTTCGTCATTAATAACGTTCCGCTGAGTTTCGGCCGAGCGAGAGTGCCCGCTAAAGCCACCCCGAGAGCGCTTCGACATCAGCATTCGAATCACGCACGCGTCCTTTCGGTCTGTTTCATCTCCAAATATTCAAAGGCACTGTTGCCTCGAAAACGCCTCGTGTTAATTGATTTGACAGATTCGTATGTGTATTACATCGCATGGTTATCACACTTGGCTGTCCGGTCCGGAGAGCCATCCTTTACCGTATATGAAGTTAGCGGAAGGCCTAGTTGAAAACGCATAAAGCTATAACTTGCCAAAAATTACGAATTCGGACTGCAAGGTCCAAATCCTAGATCTTGAAATTTCGCTCCTTGTCGCCGGTAAGGTCGTTCAGGTCTGGCAACGGAAATCTGGCACGACAAATGATCCGACATACCAGAACATGTGCGATGTAACGCTGACTGCTCTTCTCCGTCCCGCTTCCTCCGGCCCGGCCAACCGATCCAGCATCGTGTTCTCCGCGTTGCGTCGTCGTAACATCTCGGCTATTCGATCGTGACACTGACACTGACACTCGCGTAGATCCGGCCAGGAGAAACGCGTATGAATGAGCGCGGTGGCAACGCGAGAGCTGGCGATCGAATATCCCGCGAGAACCCTCGGCCAAACGTAGCGATTAACCGACGGGAATTGCAACTTAGGGATGCCGATTTTAAAAATCGATTTAACAGAAGATCGATTAATCGGAGCCTAAAAGATCGATTTCAAATCGATTTTCTGCAACTGAATCGATTCAAGGATCGATCTGTAAATTCTGAGAATCGCCAACATGATTTTCTCAGTTTCTACTAATAATATAGTTATTTTTTTAATTCTTTTAGTTGTAACATTTGAGCTCACTCAATGGCTGCACAATGCACATTACGTTGCTTTTAAGCCGATGTCCCATCAGGCGAAAATTTTCAGCGGAACGGAACGCGTCAACCAATTACAGCCACTCCATGTAATAGTATACATTGTATACATATACATATATATGTATATAATAGTAAACGTGATTTCTTATTTAATAACGTTAAAAAACCTTTGATTAACGTTTAATCAAACTAACTAAATCCTTAGCATAAAGATTTAAAGATCTTTTTCTATCTTGTTCTGGCCACACACACACACACACACACAAACAACTAAAAGAGTACCATCTGTTCAATTTCTTTAATTCATATTAAACTTTATATGAATTACACGAGGTCTACTTTAGAGTGTAGAAATTTGACAGATAATATACTTTAATGAGTAGTTCACTTTACATGCATACCGATTCAAATCGATTTTCTGAAATCGGTTCTTTATAAATCGATTTTTTAAAGATCGATTTTTTTCTCCGTGATTCAAATCGACCTTTAAATCAATCTGTTTGAAAAAAAATCGGCATCCCTAATTGCAACTAACCTGTACGCTAGAAAGCAAAACGGTTACGACAATTTTTTTTCCTAGTGACGTTGGTAATCCGTGAAGTTGTGAATTTAAGAATCACTTACGCAAGAGAGAGAGAGAGAGAGAGAGAGAGAGACCCACGATTTTTTGTCTCGCGCAGTTTGGTTAAACTTGGTTTGGTTAAAGTGATTCTCAGATTCACAACTACACGGATTACCCGTGTCACTAGAAAAACAAACTTTCCAGTGTACACTGGAAAACAAAACGGTTTCGACAGTTTATTTTTTTCTAATGACATTAGTAATCCATGTAGTTGTGAATTTGAGAATCACTGCTTAACTAAACTGCGCAAAACAAAAGATCGCGGGTATTTCTAATCCTAATTATGCGTGTCTCTCTAACCCTCTCTGCAGAGAGACTTGCGATCTTTTGCTCGAGTCCTTGAGCAGTGATTCTCAAATTTTACAGCTAGACTAGTTACTAACCAAAAAAAAACTGTCGAAAACGTTTTGCTTTCCAGTGTATGTACGCGTACTTGTCACCAGACTCGGAGAGACGAAACATTCGCGAAAATGTGCCACGCGCGAAGGTAACGTTCGAACGCCTCGAAGAGCCAGAAGTACGTTCTAAATTCGGTTTTGGAAACTTTTAGTTGCAAAGTTGGTAAGCGTTAAGCTAATTTGAATACGTTCCGTATCGCGATCGACTTTATGATCGAGAGATTTGGTAATCGAGATAATAAGTAGTAAAAAATCTATCCACTTCTCTAACATTAAAAAATTTTAAAAATTTTTCATTACTTGTTATCTTGGTTACTGAATTTTCCGATCGTATCAATCAAGTGATCGATTGCGGAACGTATCCAAGTTAATTCAAGACCTACCAACCTTGTAACCAAAAGCAAAGTTTCCGATTTCGGAACGCGAGGCGAGATGTCTCGGTAACGTTGAATGTTTTAATTTCTCGCACGCGGTCGCCTAGTCTCAAACCACGAGCGTCGGCCATTGTTACGGTAGTTTTATACTTTTTCTGCCGCGCGACCGAGTGTTACATTACGTCACGAACGATGCGTGCCACCATGAAGTATGTACGAGTATATAATTTCCGTCGAGTGATTAAAATATTCTTCAGTCAGGTACTTGGTCAGTCAGGTCTTCCCACTTACACGTTCTATCTGTGACTAAGTGAGTTATGCAATTAACGCACATTGTTGGTTGAAATTGAGACTAATAATATAAAAAGATTCGGAGAGAACAAAGAACATAAATAAAATATTAAAGATAATTAAATTTTAGAGAATTCTGTGGTGAGTCGTTGAGACTCAACATGGACGAGAAACGGCATTAAATATATGTATATATAATTATTTACAGCATCAAAGCAGGAAAATATAGCTTGTGTATACGGAGTGTATACGGAGTGTATACGGAGTGTATAAAAAGTACCGAGACGGCGAAATATCTCGAAAAGTAAGCATTTTAGAAAAAAATATTTCAGACAAAAATTGCTAAAATTAATTGCTAGGAAAAGATGATATAATAAAAAATTCGGATTTCCACTTAAAAAAAGTGAATATCTCGAAAGTGGTGCCATCTGTAAACAAAATACAATTGTTTCATAAAACCCCCTTGAAACTGTACAATTTTTACCTGAAACATTTTTTTTCTAAAACGCTTAGTTCTCGAGATATTTCGCCGTCCCAGTACTTTTTGTACACCCTGTATATAGTGCTGTCAAGATTCTTCATTGATTCGACAGAATTTGCGAAGTTAAAGCGGGGAACACACTCGTGACGCGAGTTGCTCGTGCGGAGTTAGATTTCCAAATCTCTCAGTGTGCGCTTCAGAAAGGCTTTGTGATTCCCCGGCGACAATACACAAGCAAGTCTCCGCGCGGTGAATACTTCGCGTTCGTCCGGCTAGCCGAACTCGAGGAAACGTGCCCGGCCGACATGTACCTGGGACTTTCGAAGGCGCAGTATACTCCCTCATAAAGGGCTTTTCACGCCGACAATGCGACACTGTCGGCACAATGAGGGCGGTATACCGTGTCTGGGGCACCGAGGGGGCGGATGTTGCCGTCATATATAAACCGCGCGGCAATAAAACGTCCGTTAAAGGCCTCCGGAGAAAAACGCTGCGAGGCGCGAAAGGTCGCTCGATCCGCGCCTGTTCACCTGCAAAATTGTGTAGCTGGCGAGCGACACGAGCGAGGTAATTCCATACACAAAGTTGAGAAAAACGTTGCTGTAACGTTGCAACAATGTTGTTGCAATATTGCAGCAACGTTGCAGCAATATTGCTGCAACTTCTGTTCTGCTATATGGGCTGAAGAAAAGCGCTCTCGCGCAGCGACAAATAAACGTATGAGCGAGATTTTATAGAGATTTTATATCACGTAGATTTTATAGAGAATGACATTCTTGGAATTTTCTCAGAACTCGTGAAATCTTCGGGAAATTTCCTTTTTCGAAACTTTCTACCGAAGGGAAACAGTACGGTCGGGAGAACGTACGGATATTGAATAACAATTTAACAGCACGGGACTGCGAGTGATGCACGATACTGTTCTCAGTCGGTCCGTCGCGTTCACTTAAGCCTAGTTTACACGCGGAAATGCGTGCCAACGGCGCGCGAAATGATTTACAATCTGGATCGATCCAAAGATGCGTACGCTCGAAGCAACCTGTTGACGTATTCGACGCGAGACTGAGTCGTAAATGACCGGGTGCGTTAACCCTTTGCAGCGTGGTGCGGTCACGAGACCAGTCTCTCTTTCCTCTCTCCTTCTCTTTCTCTTCCTCCCCCTCTCTCTCTCTCTCTCTCTCTCTCTCCATCTCTTCCTCTCTCGGAGAAGTATTTTTAAGTCCCGTGCATGACGTTTGGTATTTCGACGTTATACCGTGCATCTCTTGTTTATTTCTCTCGGATCTCTCCCTCGCGTTCCGCCCATCCTTGGCGATCTCGCTCGGCGAGTTTCCCGGAATTTTTCAAACGCGAGAAAATCAATGTCGCGATACGCGTAAACACCGTAGCGTCCTTCTTTAATCCCCAATATCCTCGCGCTCTAGACTGCATCCGGACCACAAGCAACTATCGCCACGGCGTCGGCAATATTTTTCGGTACCGCACGTTTTTATCGCCCGGCTGCGTGCGCAATGAAATATCGACGACGTAACATAAGCATGCACGTAAGTTACTGCGTATGCCTTGGCGGTAATCGCGAGCCCCGCGGTCGTAGGAAGAATTATTTGACAAGTAAATCGTCGCTGAGAGATGCGCGTGTCACGGTCGAGGCCCGCATCGCGCAGGCTATTTCGAGGATCGACCGATTTGCAGTTGCGAGAAAAAAGCAAGGGAGAAGGAGAGGAAGAAAATGGCGGTTCGCGCGCGCGCGCGCGCGCGGTCTGGCGAAACGTGACATCTTCTCTCGCGCGAATAGCAGCCACACGGCGAACTTTTTCTCAAAATATACATCTAACCAAGTGTTTGCTTTTATTTGGATAAAATTATACAGATGATCATTTAGGTAAAGGCATCTAGAATCAACGTATCTTTACTCGGATGATAAAGATGTTATTATCTTCGGTAAAACTTTAGAATAGGGTCTTTTTCGAATTTTGATATATTTTTGCTACTTGTTGGATAAAAATCTTTGTTATGACTACAACAATGATAATCAATGGGGGACGCCCGAAGAAAATGTTACCGACCTATTTTTTTCTAGTTTTTGCGGATCTTACAAAACTCTGAAGGAAAAATGCACCAAATTTAAACTACTGAGTCAAAGTATAAAAAACTCAATGAACTTTAATAAACCAAAGACATAAACTATTCTCCGCTATAATTTAGACTTTATAATATAAATTTGTGTTTTTGATTAAAGCACAGCATGATTATGAATAATGCTCTGCTTTATTTTGCTTGTAATTTATGATACGTCCTACCTTGCGCAGGGATCTTGCTAATGTTTTCAGTATCCATTTTATTTAGTATATCGTAGACTCATCTGTTTAGTAAGGCGAAAGATTCGAGTAACAACTGTGAACGGTATTTAATCAGTATAAAATCGATATTTAAAATTTTTAATATATGGGATAAAATTTTCGTGCTTTTTCCTATAAAGATCTTAGCACCCCTCTCCCCTCTCTTAATATATATGTAAAACTTTGTATACATGTTTTTTTACAGCTAGTTTTGTAAATTACTGAACAAGAAAACGTAGTTTTTGGTATAATAGTACTTCTGAATATTTACCAAAGAAATTGTTTAAAAAATAAGTGGGTAACATTTTTTTCGGGCTCCCCCGATATTGATTATCACTGTCGGAGTCACAACCAAGATTTTTACCAGAGTAGCAAATAAATATCAAAATTCGGAAAAGGCCCTATTCTAAAGTTTTACCCTATCTTTGTATGCAATTTTACTTGCAACAAGTGAACCAGAAGTTCTACGAGCATGGAATTATGTTGTTATTTGAAAAATGCCAGAAGGTGTTGGAGCAAAATGGTCAATATTTAACGAAATAACACTTTTCTTCCTATTAAAAATATCGTCTTACATTTTCACGCAAAATACCGAAATTACTTTCCGCACAACCCAATTTAAAGTGCCGGGAGAAATTTGTATATTACATTTTATCCTCATTTAGCTAATTTTTTTTTTCTTTAATCATCCAAATGTAACACTGTACGTAAGAAAATACCTTTCGTTCATGGCCCAGGCACACACACGACGACAATGACGACGACAACGACGACTCTCACTCGTAATTTATAAGAAAGATACGTACAGTCCGATCGATAATAAGTCCGCCGACGCGCTCGTGTTGAATCGATGGACGATTGAGCGCAATTCTATGGGATGGGAGTGCCGGGTTTGGAAGTCTCGCAACGGAAAAGGCGCATCCTGTATCTTGTCAACTGACAGTTGACAATATACCGGGTGCCCGATCGGGTACGAGGACGTTTCCCCGCGCCCATGCGTTTCCCGACGATGACACGTGCCTTTATTTTTGCCTTTATTTTTATGCGTGACGCGGCTTCTCGGAGGAGAGCATTTCTTGAGAAGGAAAATTTTTATTTCTCCGGTATTGCAGTTTCAGTAGAATAAAAAACTCCCTCTCTCGCAGCTCGATAAAAAATTGACAAGACGTAGCCGCACTTTTTCTCCCGCGTTAATAATAACTTTCTTCCTCGTGAAATGCTCTATATCCACGTTTACGTATAATTAAAGAGGAGAATAATTAAAGAGGAAGGAAGTTCCCCTTTGCCTCGGTGCGTCTTTCTTTTCCTTTCGCACAGCTCATGCAGATTGCTGGATACACTTTTTAGTGTCGTAATGAAAGGTAACGTTAATCAGCTTAGACGGCAAATTTACAAAAGGAAACTAATTATATCAATTCGAGCGTTGAATAAGAAACGCAGTCGCTAGGAAATGTCAGGGAGAGGTAAGTGCGAATATACTCGCTGAGGCAAATCGGAAAACGAAGAGATGAAGAATCTCCCCATGCAGGCCGTTTCAAACTATCGAATTGGAGAGATTCCGTAGGTTTACGAGTTTCGAGCTAATTTCATATTGAACGATGTCGGATTCTTCTCGGCGTGTTGTACTTAATCGATGTCGTAACGACGCGCGATAACATATTCGGTGATGTATGCCTGTATGCGAAGACCGACCGCGCACACGTTCCACGTGACGTGGCAAATAGGTCACAGCGACTCCATCTCACGGGCGTAGATAAAAAAAATTTATCCACCCACGGGGTAGGTCCATTCTATGCGACTAAGTGCGCCCTTTGAATGGCATGAGGTACACCATTTTCCTACGTAACCAAACCCCGATCATATAGCATTATATCGTTCATTAAATTGATCATGAATAGCGTAGAGATAGTATCGTTAGAAGTTGCTCCCTCTCTCAATAATCGCATGACCATACTTTCGTGCTAATGTAAGCGACTGCGCTGACCCGTTGACCCGTGAATATGTTTACAATTGGAGCAAGTGAATTTTGTTCGCTATTAAGGGGACTGGAGGGTCAGATTGCTGAAAAATCATGCTTGTTTTTGATAATGATTTTGTGACGAACTGAATAAATGTGCAAGAATGAAAGTTTTAGGTATAGTTATACAGCATATGAAGAGTAGAAAAATTTCAGTTATTAACAAATACTCGTATAAATATACAATATATATAGCTGAAATATATTCCCCTTTTTTTTTCAAGTTATCGTTTTTGCAGTAATATCTCGGCTCTCGGTGGTCCGATCAGAACGAATTTTAGTTATAAATCTTGAGGAGGCTTATCATTATCCGGTGAACCACTAGAAAAAAAATCAAACAAAATTAACAAAATGGCAGCTACTATTAGGAAAAAATTCAAATTTTTCAGTTCTTTTAGAATAAAAATATTAATATCTCAAAATGAAATATTTTGACGGAGTTGTCCATGGCTCACCTGAGAGCCACATGAATAAATATTATTGCTTTAAAATTTCAAATCGACACGAAGCTCAGTTTCGGAGAAATCACTGCAAAAAACTGAACGATAAAATTTCGAGAAAAATGCGTTTAAAATTTAAGCGGACGTATACTTATATGAGTATTTGTTTAAAAACAAAATTGTTCTACTCTTCGTATGTTATACAAATATATGTAAAATTTTCATTCTTGCACATTTACTCAGTTCGTCACAAAATCATTACCAAAAATAAGCACGATTTTTCAGTAATCTGACCTTCCAGTCCCCTTAAATGGGTAAAAAGAAAGATCAAGCCACTTACGTAAGAGCCAATCAAAAATGGCATACAGCACAGAAGTTGCAGCAACATTGCTGCAACTTCTGTGCTGTGTGGGTCGCTCCCAGGTATTTTGTGCGTGTGGATAAATTTTCAAAATAATAGAGAGAGAGCGAGAGAGAGAGAGAAAGAGATAATTATATCCGAAGAAAAATTGCGTTGCCAACACTTTTTTACCTTATTCTCTCTCTGTACACGATATTCCATGTGGTCTTGACTTTTACTTAGCATAGTTAGCAAAAATGCTAAAGATCGTACGATTTAAGCGCAATTAGTTAATTCTAATTATATCATATTAAATATGTAATTATATTATGTCAAATGAGATTGCGCACACATGTCCATCAAGTCGAAATCACATCGGGACAAGGGCCTCACATGGCTTCGCGCTCGGGCAAGACCATCGCGAGACGATGACGTCACTGACGTCGTCGTCGATGTGTTCGATGTGTGTCTGTTGCACGCAGCGCGCCAATGGGGTCACGACGGTTCGATAGCTATCGAAGGCAAGATTAATCCTCCCATGGGGTAGGTCGGCACCATGGGGCGCATTAGACGATAGAAAGAACTCGAGTGTGATAGGGGAGGACGCGACGCGGAGAAACTGGGAATGATTTTAAATGTACGATTGAAATTCGTTGATATAAATGCGACATATTGTTACGTGTGAACGAAGCAAGAAATGCTTTCGAAGTCTCCCAAACGATGGGTACATTAGGTCGCGTAATAAGTAATTTAGAATTTTTCAGATAAAATCCAGGAACGACTATGTGTATTTTCAGTACCATTATAATTTTATGAATCAATGTGTGTAATGTATATTTTGATCTATAATTTAATTCAATCTAATTGAATTATTTTATTTTACCTGAAAAATCTGGAATCTATTTATTACTCAACCCAAATAAAAGATTAAAAAAGATGTACAGAATTTTTCTTCGATTTGGTTAAATATAGAAAACATTGTTGGTATATTTATACTTAATACTAAACCGCACGAATTTTAATAATTCGAGTGTCGAGTTGTTGAGACGAATCTCAGGGTGTGATTTATATAAAAGCACTCTCAGTGCAGTCGAATAATACAACTTTATCTAACATTTGCAACGAAAGATATAAATCAAACTAACGCAGCAATTGCCGCTTTTGTGTGTAAAAATTTGTCAGTCATGTATTGTACCTTTCAGAACCATAAACTTCGTCGTTGAATGACCGAGGACATTGTTGTCTCGTATTCCCAAAGGCCGTATTCCTAAGCTGCGCCCTTTGAGAGTTTACCATTGTGAACTCGAGAATGGGTCAATCAGCGAATACGCTCCATAGGTCGATAGGTTTGATCGGTCGATTGAAGCTATCCTGACAACTTTGACGGATACTTACAAATCCCTTCAATAGTTGATAAATATTTTTACACGAGTGAAACGACAATGCCGATGCGTACAAATATGACAATTATATTCAAAATAATACACTATAATGCCTTGGTTAAAATTGAACACACTGAAACAGCCTGCGATAGCCGTTGAGATATTTTACAAAAGGCCATTTACACCATTCTTAATAATTTTATTGTCTGAAATAAAAAGAGGACTTCAAATTTTCAATGAAAAAAATTTACTGATTGGACTAAGGAATCATATTCTAATATCTGTATATCTGTAAATGTATATATTTCCAAATTTGTACATTTGCAAATTTGTAAATTTCCAAGTATATAAACTTTCAAAATCGTATATTTTCAAAAATTCTTTTTAAATTTGTAAATTCGTAAATATTCAAATCTGCATATTTTCAAGTTTGTACATTTCCAAATTTGTAAATTTGCAGATTTTTGTACTTTCAAGTTTATATATTCGCAAATTTGTGAATTTGCATATTTGTAAATTAGCAAGTTTGTAATATTTTAAATTTACATATTTACAAATTTGTATATTTGCAAGTTTGTAAATTTTAGAATATATATATTTCCAAATTTGTATGTTTTCAAGTTCGCTTGTATGTTTTGTAAATTCGCAATTTTGTATATTTTCAAATTTATATGTTTGCAAATTTGTAAATGCTCTCTGAAGGCACCTGGTACGAATGTTCTACTCTCTGATTGATTGTAACATTGCAATATGACGATTAGCAATCAACCTATATAGACAAACACGGTGATACAACACAACTTAAAACATCACGACTTTCAAACTACAACTCTACTAAACGACTCTGCGAACGCATTGTAGACCCTGCTTTACTTTGCTTTAACACAGTATGTCTTTTGCTGGACCTATGCTACATTTCTGCCAAAGCTCGTCAAAATTAGTGATCCCAAGTTTGGCAGCAGCCCTTGTCAGATTATAGCCCAGAAAGAATTAGCCTCGCACGCGTCGCTGAGCGAGAACGAGAGCGAGAAAGAGGGAAAGATATTCTCGCTCGCGTCGCTGAGCGAACACGAGAGCGAGAAGGAGGGAATGATATCTCTCTGTCGCTCGCCGACGATTGCCGAGCGTGTGGTCCACACGAATAGACTGAATCGACTATGTGTGCGTGCGTGGTGAAGGAAATCAGAAAAGAGTCGTGGACATTGGCATCGTAGTTCATGTGCACGGTTGTGCAGAGGGCGCCTCACACTGGACTCGGCTAAAAGCAACCCGTGACCCCTCTCCTTCTTTTCTCTGGTGTAAAAGAGAAAGAGAAGGAAAGCAGAGAAGAACATGAGAGGCCAACACGGCGTTTTCGGCGACACCGACTTTCCGCACTGGGAAAAGGCGCCATCTGCATACATTTTGAGAGGGGAACTACGATGCTACATTCACTTTCAGGTTTCGGCGGTAAAACCTGCATGTGGTGGCAGTCCGTGCTACAACCATAATAGCGTACTTGACAAGCACGGTTTCGCACATTGTTACACGTTTATAACATGAATTAACATGTTAACATGTGCAAAAAAAAATTGACATAGTGATTAATATCATTATGATTAATATCATGAAGATCATACGAAATGTCCGGTAATTAGCTGCCAACCCGAAGTGTGAGGGTAGATTCGGTTGAGACAAACATAAAAGTCCCATACCGTTTTGCGAGATTCGCGATAATTATCGAGTTATTAATGACAGAAATTATAAAATGCGCGACTATTTTGTCACGCTTATATCATCAACTCCCACCCTCGATAGAGTCTCAACGCACGATCAAGCGCGAATTATGAAGATTCAGTTTCCGCGAAGAAACTATAGTCGAGGGACGTTCGCAGCCGCGGTGGAATTTAACGCTCGCGTTCGCAAAAGCCTAATATTCTACTCGCGATGGGACGCCATTGCTCCTCTTTTCACGGTGCGGATGTTCAACTCCTTTCTTCTTTATTTTCCCCGTGACGACGATACCGCGACGAGGCCCTAACGAGGCAAGTTTGCTTGTAACCAGCGTTTATGTCAAGAGCGCTTCTCGAGAACATTCCGCTCGAAGGGTTAGTCCGCGATAAAAAGTTTCCTGCGACCGGAGGCCGTTGTGATTTAAAATTAAATTGCAGCAAGAGCATTGTTATCGAGCAGCCCTGAGACGGGCTGCTGTCATCCGTCCGTGACGTCTACCGCGCGCCTTTGCGATTATCGGCAAATTCAGTTTTCTCGATTGTTCGCGTGATATCAAGTGGCCATAATATATGGCGATAATTCATGGCAATATGTGGCAACATGTGGCAATAATATATGACAACAATATACGGCAACAATATATGGCAACAATATATGGCAATAATATATGGCCATAATATATGGCAATAATTCATGGAATATATTTTTCGTTACAAAAGTCAATGCAAATTTGCGGCATGCACAATGTAATAATAAAAGAGCTCTCTGCGAGCGTTGAGTCGAACGCTCACCGATGATGATATTGATGATGTCCCGTTGCATCCAACCAGATCCACCAATGTCCGTCCATGTCCGCTATCGCTCTCTATGTCGCGCAGCATCCATCTTGCAGCGCGTCCCACGTTGATTGCTACACTTTAACTACATTTCCGCGACGCGGTCGATACTTGTATTAGAGCGGCGATATTTGCGTCAATTAACGAACGTTTTACGTTGACATCGGTGAAAACTTTTTACGCGCTTCGAAACGGACTCTATAAACTCGATCGGCGAGGAGCAAGAACCGTGTGAAAATTTATCGACTCGTCCAACGGATTTTTACGGCGTTTTTCGCGATCGCGCCTGAAAAGTCGCGAAAATGTGGGAATATCGATATTTACGAGAATATTCGCGAATGCATGCGAGGAAAGATTAGACGATTAGAAACCGGTCACTCCGAGGGAGCGCAAAGAGAGAGAGAGAGAGAGAGAGAGCGAGCGGGGCAAAGTTTTCACGCATGATAGTTCCGTCACGACGAAGCTTACGTTCGCGAGACTTTGGCGATACTTGAGAATTTAAGCTTTCTTTGTTAACAGCGCGGGTAAAAACGCGTATATTGATAACCGCGATCGCGATATTCAAAGGCACGCGAGCGAGGATACCTCAAGCTCGGCGTGCGCTGGCGCAATTTCTGCGCGCATTATACACTACTCGAGACAATAGGGATCATAATGAATGGCCAGTGTTGCCAAATAATTCTACAGCCTGTTTTGGAAATAAAAAAAAGTAGCCAATGGTCTCGGCATTTATGCGTACGAATATATTTTACACCGACAATTGAATATTGTCAAATAATTGTCGTTAAATAATTCTGCGACCCGCTTGAAAAATGAAAATAAAACAACTGATGACGATATCGCGTTTGTAGATATGAATATCTTTTATTCAGATGACTGAACATCAAGAGAGAATCATTCGGTATTTTAAATCTCGTATGTAATGCAGGCTATCGATCAAGTAATCCCCTGATTGTTTCGAGCAATGTATTTTATTCAACGTCACAAACATACATATGCAAAAATCTATTTGCAATTTGCATTGACTCGAACGACATTTTATCTCCCATAGTCCCACATCCGTCATGCGGTATTTTGTTTCTCTTTTCATTTTGTATTTACTCACCGAAACGACTTGCAGTCAGAGCCGGCCACGTTCCGCTTCAACTCTGTAACAAAAAATTCACATTCGCTCGTTAGATTTGACCAACCAGTGCGGGCGAATAAAAGTAGTTTATCCCCTGCGATCGTAATTCAAGTCAAGCCGGAAATTATATCCCAGCTCTAGATCGCCAAGGGTCAAACAGAGGACTGTAGTAAACTTGTAAACTTACCTTCAAGCCGACTCTGCTTGGCCCGAATCGGATCCTCCGATGCGGCATCCGCATCTGCCGGATTGTTGTTACTTTCCGCAACAACTGAAACAGAAAAGTAATTTTCTCAGTTGATAATCTGCGGTAGAGAGAGAATATCTTTGATCGAGACGAATCGAAAATACGGGAATATTTTGATATGGGATTTTTATCTTTATATTTTTGTTCCAACATTGAAAATTTAAATGAGACATGAAGCTTTCAAGAGAGCTGATGAGGAACAAATTGCAAAGGCAAAGATTGTAAAAGGTTGAACACAGATATGTAGGAAACTTGTAAACTTTACCTTCCGACCGACTCTGCTTGGCCCGAACCGGATCCTCCGGCACGGCATCCGCATCTGCCGGATTGTTGTTACTTTCCGCAACAACTGAAACAGAAAAGTAGTTTTCCCAGTTGATAATCTGCGGTAGAGAGAGAGTATCTTTGATCGAGACGAATCGAAAATACGGAAATATTTTGATATGGGATTTTTATCTTTATATTTTTGTTCCAACATTGAAAATTTAAATTAAACATGAAGCTTTCAAAAGAGCTAATGACGAACAAGTTGCAAAGGCAAAGATTGTAAAGAATCGAACACAGATGTGTAGGAAACTTGTAAACTTTACCTTCCGGCCGACCCTGCTGTGCCCGAACCGGATCCTCCGGTGCGGCATCCGCGTCTGCTGGACTTGCTTCCCGCAACGTCTGGAACAAAAATTTAGCGTTCTTAGTTGGTAACCTGCGGTAGAGAAAGAATGTTTGGTCGGGATGAGTGGAGAATATTCACTACGGTTTTTTTTCTTTATTGACATCAAAGTCTAGATAGGACTTGGAGCTCTTGAAAGAGCTGACGAAAAAAGATGACAACAAGAAGCGGAGACAACAGTTGTGTGCTCTCGAAAATACTCTTTTACGAATGGACATTTAAATTTAGATCCCGTAACGAGAGTAAACAGACTCGAAAGAAGCGCTGACCGAAAACAAAAAAGGTCGCGGTCTAAGAAGCGATATGACGTTGAATATTCTACACAAGACCGGTATACTCATACAGTTCAGAATTATTCAGGATGTTTAATTGAGAACATAATGAATTAGAGATCCGCGTTCATGGACCGTTATCCGTCTCTGTCTAAATCAATATCTCTTGTATACAACAACGCAATAAATAGATAAACAGACAGAGATTGACGAGAGTAATTGCAGATTCATAAAGTCATGATTACTAGTCGGATAATGACGGATTGTGAATGCCGAGCGCGAAATTCCGACTTCTTATTCCCGGAAAATTCGTAAAACGTCCGCTCTCGTTATCGGAGACCTCCCACATAATAAATTATTCCACATACCTGGAAACGTGACGTATCGGTGCCGGCGTCCTGCTTCCCGGCTGCTGGAGTCCTCCGGATTTCACTCACTCACGCTTCTAACGCTGATACTCGCAATTCGACCTTGCGGTTAATCAACGTGACGCTGACGCGATGCCGATTTGAGTATCTCGAGGACCGACGAGATACATTTCTTTCAATTACACGAGACGGAAGTGACGAGCGCGTCGCGCACGGCTGCTGTTGATGGAATGAGATCGAATACGCATGGCGCGCGAGTATTAATACGAAGGGCAAAAAGTGTCGTCGCTCGCGAGCCGATCAACACAATCGGCGCGATGTAAACATTGCGGGCCTCGGCGGCCCGCCGTTGAAGCAAGAGAGACTTGCCCTTGGGCGTCTTTTCTTTTCTCGAAGGTCCCGGGACGACGAGGAGAATGCGAGGAGGCCTTTCAACTGCACGCGACATTGATTTACTATTTATTGATTACTGAAAATAAAGAAAATTATTCTGTCGAAGCATCGGATATTTGTTAGTTTTATGTTAATTAAAGAGGAATGTGTACGATTAGAAAATGTGTTAGCAACTAATTGTACAGTGTGTCAAAGTTGTTGTGACGCCGTTTTCAGAGAATAATTAAAGGTGGTAACGTTAAAGAGTGGAATTTCATTCCATGCGAATTTTGTCTCGTTCTTATTAAATGTTAGATTATCTGCTGCGGACAATAACTCTTTTACTTTTCACCTAATATTCAATGATGATGAATAACATTTACCTAGACACTACCCATTGGACGTCTGTTATATGTCCATTTTTTTTTTACAAAAGACGTCCATAGGACGTACGTTTGTCACAATGTGGATATGGACGTCCGATGGACGTACATTGGACGTACATCTTACAGGACCGATGTCCAATAAGGACATTCTTTATTACGTCCAATTTATTTCCACGGACGTAAATCGGACATACGGACATAAACTGGACGCGAAACGTACATCCATTGGATGTCCAGTGCTATCTGGGTTGTAGCGACGTGCTTGCCACGTACGGTGTAGTCAGGGAAGTTAAAAAATAATATTTGGCAGTGAGAAATAGGTGAAAAATTTCCGCGTAACTTTGACAAAAATTATAATAACGACGTTGTTTCGGAAAAATTTAGTTTGAAGTTTTTAACTTTCAAATATTTATAATATTTTCTACTAAGGGAATTGAGTTTAATTAGAAATATCAAGTTTAATAAGAAGTTACCTATTGCATCTTCAAAAATGTTCGGCAATTTCCGCCAATTACAAGATGTCACGTGTTATTGCACTTTCGGTGGCTTGGATAAAGTTAACCTCAAATTTCTCAGGCAAGACGCATTTCTCGCTATACTTAAAATCTTGTTAAAATATTTACGATATATGAAGCATGTTTTACAAATTTATTTCTGGCATATGTCAATTGTTGCCGTATGTATTTTATATCTTATAAATAACTATAATCATGTTGATGTAACATATTTTGCCGTAATACAATGCAATAATAATTGCGTTCAGAAAACAACGGTCACAATTTGTCAATATTAATTAAAATGTAAAGATCTAACTAACTAAAAACTAACAATCACCAGCTGCTCATTGAGCGCTTTATTTTTTAAACACAAATGTATACATTGTATTTATTACTTCTTAGTATGATAAATCAAGTAACGTTATGTTCAATGAAATGAAATCTACCTTTAAAAAAATTTTAATAAATTTAATTTTTCTCCAAGTTATTATTTATATTATTAATATCACTCAATAATATGTTATAATGAAATTTCAAATACTAAGACATATTAAGATATAATGTTATTAAAATTAATTTCTTCAGGAAAACAGGAGCTTCGAGCCAACTTTGCTCAACGATTAATGCAACACCTAGATTGTGGAACCCGTGGAGTTTAACATTTGTTAGAAATAGAATGAGATATCACTTCCCACATCCAAATGAACGTATGCGAATTAAAAAGCACGGATGGCATGCCAGAATGGCAACACCAGGTGGTAGAAAAATTCTTATGAGAAGAATTTTAAAAGGTAAACATGTCTTAAGTCATTGATAAATGTATTATCAATGTAACAAATAAAACATATGGAAATGTATACTGAAAAATAAATGTTACCAATCAAATTTTAAGTCTTTATTGCAATTGTATATTAATATGCATACATATATACACGTGTGTGTATACATATTAATATATATATATCTTATAAAATATTACATATTATTTATTTTTATTTCTTCTATACTTGCATCATTAGCTTCACATGGTATGTTCTTAAACATAAGTTGTTTGCATGTCCAATTGAAAGGTTGTAGTAAAGGTGCTTCTAGCACTATATCTTCATGTTTCTTGCCAAAAGAGAGTAAATGTATACTTCTCAAGTGAAGGTGAACAGGAATAATTTCTTGCTGACGTGGTGTCAATTTTAGCAATTCTAGCAGCTGTCTATTTATCTTTGGCATGTTCAAACATGATTCGCTAAATGTATTAACTTTCATCCATGTACCCATAATTTCCTGAACCCGTGATCCATGATAATTATCTCCGAGAATCGGGCTGTATAACATAATGCTAGCAAACAACCTAACACAGTGCCATTTTCTTGCGGATGATTCTATCTCTATTAGAGAACATAAGTTATGTGTTGAATTTGACAGAAGTTTATACTTTACATTCATAATTTTAATATCTCCTCTTTTCTGTTCATTTTTAGACCAGTGTGTTATAAAAATAGGCTAAAACATATATATAAATTTGTTGCTTCAAAGGACAAATTTTTATGTCAAATATCTGTATACAAATATAGGACCTACCTTTTTATTTCCAGATTGAGATTGTTCTAACTTCATTGCTAAATAATAAGATCCCTTAATCTCATTTGGAACTCTAATTGTAATTCCCCAATATTTTCTAAATTTCTGGGCATATGTTGCTTGTGTTCTTGCTTTCATTACCTGTTTCACTACATCATTGTTAATTGCAAACACATAGACACCAGACATATATCTATCAAAAAGAAAAACTTATAATAAAATTGTTTATAAAAAATTTAGAAGTTAAAAAAAAATTTCTCAACATACTTTTCTGCACCTATACATGGTATTAAGGCAGGTACGTCTAATTCTTTTGCAATATGTGGTAAAACATTTTCTATGGAATAATCCACTGCTTTTACAATGTGATGACATTGTTTTATAGGTAAAGGTTTATCATTTGTAAATGTATTAGATAAAGGTATACCATATGGTTTATTTATCACGACCATTCCATCTGCAACAAAACATCTGCAAATCAATTTAGAAATATATTATTTGTAATAATTATGCAATACAATACAACATGCATATGTATGTGTAACAAAACAAATCAATGAATTTTATTTTCTATGCAACTTCAAATGCTTTATTATAAAATTGAAACTTTTACTGCAGTAAATTTTTACTGAAAATACTATTAATAATTAATAAAAATTAATAACTATTAACAAATTATACTATAATAAAATAATATATACTATGTAATAAAAAGAAATTTCTAAAATATACTATAAATTCTTTCGAACGGACTTAAATAAAATTGTATTCCACCTGCATTGTAAATAATGTTTTCCAACAAATATTTCCTGAACTCGTTTTCCGATTTCCACGGATGAATCTTTAGGTACGGATGTTGCTCCTTCTTTTTCGACAGTGTATATACTTCTTCTGTAGTGCAATATCCCCTATAACATGAACGATATGCCATGGCAAACCCATTGGATTGTATTATTTTAAATACTGCCATCGCACTCTTCATTTTTCTTCACGGTAGAATTAGAGGTTAACTTTGATAAACACTATTACAAGTTAACAACCGCAAAGATGAAGCGATATGGATAAAAACAGACCCCACTTTGATCGTACTCTTTTATTGTCTCTTTTATTTAATAAACTAAATAATATCATGTAACAATTTTATAGCTCATTTTATAGAATGCTGTTATACTGCAATATTCTAGACCGGTATTCTGCGGTAGGCTGCGTTCCGATATTTAAAGCCAGCGGCACACGGTGCTTGTTTTCGTGCTAGTTTGCTTGCTTTCGTAGATGAATAGTTCCATCCATCTACGGAAATGTACTAATCAGAACGCAGTATTTTCATCTAGCAAGAAAAGCAGCACGAAAACAAGCACCGTGTGCCGCTGGCTTTACTGCTAGCACTGACAATCTATAATATACGTGACATGAACTATTTCAGTACTGTATTTTCAGTACTGGTAGTGAATATCGCAACACTACCTTATGCTGGATTCACACTGCACCTGACGTGCGTCGTCCGTTATCCGACGGTACGAAGCCGTGCGAAATGCTGTTCATACTGCATACATTAACTAATACGATTTAAAGTCTGTAGGTGGCGTAAATGGTTAATGGTGACTACAGTTCCTCTAATAGTAATATGCGCATAACCTAAAAAGTTAGAATTGATATTTATTTATTCCATAGACATATATAATAGACTGAGCATAGCGGGTTTGACAGAACGGTGAGAGAGGCAAGATATCGGGGAAGTTTTCTTTCCTTGCTGCGCAGGTCGAATGCGCAATCGTCTAGTGACAGCCAATTGCACAGACTCATGACAACAAGAAATATGCATAAGCGTAGTTATGTACGGGCAACAAGATATGTGTAATATATATATATGTGTAAGATATGTGAAATATTTTTCTTCACTATTGTTAACTCTACTTTATCGCCTACTTTCCGACCATAAGAAATGTCTTGTATGAAAAAAGTCTGACATGAAAAAATGTCTTGTATGTTAAAATGTCTTGTGTGCTAAAGTGTCTCAAACTAAATAACAGAACTCTATTCTGTCTATCGACAACTCTAATGACATAAACTTTATAATATATTAAAATGAGTAAGGTATACCATCTTTTCCCAATTTTGTCCAGATTGCCCTTCATACTATGCGTTATCGTACGACAAATGTTGAATCATGACCAACATTTCGTCCGATATCGGACGATGACGGACGGCCAAGCGATCCGATGATACGAAGTAAAATCCTGCTTTTTGATTGGTTGCGGAGCGTCGTACGACGTACGTCGGATACAGTGTGAATCCAGCATTAGGGCCAGAGCACAGACTTCTGCATAACGCATAATACACAACGCATAAAGCCCGTATCAGACTATGGATTGGGATTGAGATTAGATTGAAATTTGACCAATTGAAAAAGAGAAAATAATCTCAAGCATAGTAAACTTACTCCTGATTGGTTAAATTTCAATCCAATACTCAATCCCAATCCGTAGTCTGATACGGGCTTAACTCGTTACTGGAGGTAACGACACTTTCGTTATCGTTGCGCAGCTTTTCTATGGTATACAAAAGCTGCGCAACGATGACGAAAGTATCGTTAACTCCAATAAGTTACAGAATCGCACCACAGGTGTGAATGCGCCCTTACTTTTGTGTGTTGTTTGGATTCATTTTATTCATATGTGGGGTACGTTTCGTTTCACACATATGCGTGCATTTTTTATAGTATACGTGACATAAACTATAGATGCGCGCTTATGAGTGAAACGGAACGCACCCATGGTTATTAATCAAATCTAGGGTTACTAGAAATTTTCGATCGTACCCCCTGTTGTGCATCATGACAGTTGATTATTCAATGAAATAGTAACGATATCAGAAAGAATGGTGCTTACAATGTAAAACATAAAGTCACACGTAAAAGTAAAAAATAATTGAGATATTTTGCATATCGTTAATAAACGTAAATTAAATTTAAAAACTATTAATATATAAAAATTTATCTGATTTGAAAACATCAAGAACATAATTTATTTTAGAGCAAAAAAAAGATCAGACGTCGATTCATAGGTCATATGTGACCCATCTCTAAATACGATATTCCGTGTTCGAACGTATCGCTGCATCCAGTTTTGTCGGTTCTCCGTGGTTGTGTTTGACTCTTCCACGAGTATTCGCACTGTTTCCAGCTTTACATGCCACAAATCCATTAGTGTAACGAGTGATTCTGACTTAATTCGGTCCAACGTTAGTTTCTCGTAATGTGCAACATTTCGCTTTTTATCCAACGACTTTAACAGTTAAGATTCGAATTCTGGTCACATATCGTACTTTCATCGTTGCTGTTGTCGTCGAGGAACGTTGATATAACGGCAATGTCTGTATTCAACAAGCCGAAGCGCAATATACGACGACGTCCTTTCAACGATGAGGATGAAGATAATGAAAACAGAATGGAAGTGGAGGACGCGCAACCTATCAAAATTAAAGCGAAGAAGAAGGATAAGCCAAAGCAGACGCTCCTCAGTTTCGGAGAGGAGCTGGAAGAAGGTGTATATACATATACGCATTTATGCACTATGCATTCATGCACTGCTTATGTTCAGTAGAAGTCATACTTAATCAATGTTCAGTAATTATTGTTTGTGTTTAAAATATGTTTTTATAAATTGTTATTAATTCAATCGAGTATATTAATCGGAAACCATTAAGCGCTGACTTCTGTTGAATGTAGATAGTATGTATGTATGTAAGTTTACTGTATATAGCATGTTGTATATAATTTGTACATGCATTGTATACTTTCATTGCATATGCCTAATTTCATAATACCCAATTTGTTTCTATAAAAATATAAATGACTTGTTTGTGGAATAGAGTCTGTTTATCAAATATTTTAATCCTGTATTTAATATTAAATGAAATTTTAACCTTCAGTTTTACTTATGTAATAATATTTATTTGATAGAGTGAGATATTTTTGGATATTTTTGGAAACTTTTAGTATTAACTTGTCCCATGAAATGCTTCATGTAAATCATGGATTATTGCTGAACATGAGAAAGATTCTATAAACAAGGCTTGTAACTTATATAATATGAGATGACTAATTGACTTTGTAATAAAGATATGATCCTTTTTTTTATCAATTTACTAATATAGATTTTGATTGCTTACCTTAATACTCAAATTTTCAATATCCATTATATTTTTGCTAACATATGGATATTTACTACATACATGCGTTATTTGAAATATAAGAATCATTTTTTTAACACAATGAAATATTTATGCCAAAATGTCAGTGAAAATTTATTATACAATTCTTAAAGATTAAGGATTGTATGATACAATAAATTTTCAAACTATCAAATACTTACTACAGCAGATTTAGAAAAGTCATATCTTAATTGTTTCTAATAGTGTGATCTATGCATATATAAAATTACCATTATAATCCTGATGAAAGAAGCAAAAAATGATATTCTAATATAAGTATAGTTTTTTGTTCTAGACAAATAACTTTTTTTTTAGGTAGTAGATGCTGTTTCTACTAAATTTTTAACAAAATATCAATTTTATTACTTGAGATTAATAGTTTTAATATGTTGCAGCGGACGATGGAGAAGTTTTTATAGTCAAGAAATCATCGAGGAGCAAAAAACTGATGAAACAGCTAGATCAGGAGAGGAGGAAAAAGAAAGGTGAAGAGAAAATGCAACTGGACACTGAGCAAGCGAATATGTCCTTTAAACAGGAAAAAGATTTAGAAATAAAGACAGATGATCTAGTAGTAAGCTATCTCTATGATGTTTTATTATTATTAGAATTTCTCCAATTTAAGTAACTTATCATTTAATATAGAAGATATTTTATCTCTCCATAGTATATTGACTAATGTTTCAAGATTTGGAACAACTCTGAGGGTACAGCAAGAAGACCTATTCATAATATTTTAATGTCACTTTTTATAGTTGTGTATATTTACAAATTTACACATATATTCAGCAGTTTTCTTGAAAACACGTGTTTTAATTGCAAAATTTGAATAACTTTAAATTTATAAACTATGGTTGCTTTTGGGAAATAGAATTACTTTATTATATAATGTTACTTTTGTCTTATACATAATTAACTGTGCACAAGCAAACTGTGGGTAGTCTTCCCATATTATAAACATGAAGATTACTTGTTGAGTGCTTGTTGAATTATTTAATTATCTAATTGCGTGTTGCTATATACAATCATCTTGCAGTAAGCAATTTTTTAAATATAAATTAATATAATTAATGGGTATATTTTTATTACATATTTTACACTACCATATTCTTTTGTTATGTCGGTAGGATAACTTATTTTGATTTCGGAATAATTTCTGTGAAAATTGTATCTTCGTGAAACTTATGTTGTAGAACAGTTTTAACATGTGATATTTTTTACGAACCTTGTGAATTTCTCTATCTGTCTGTACTTTTACTAAGCGATGTATAATCTTCGTTGCTAGGTTAAAATAAAAAACACAGGACCGCTGATTTTAAACGGACGCGCTGCGTTGGCAGCAGGGAAGGATGACTATACATCGGGCGAAGAGGAAGATGAGCCATGCAATCATAAATTTCGCAAAAGTACAGATAAAGCAGAAACTATGAAGATATTTCTTGAAAGTATATAATTTTCTTTTTCATGTACTAATCTCAAACATTACACACAGTAATATTATGTCTATTATAATTTATACACCTTATACAAAGTATTACAAAGTTCAGATGTATATGTAATCATTTTGCTTGTCATAATAAGTAAAAAGTATTATTAGGGTTTATTATTAATTATAAATCTTTATCGTAGTTTATTAGTATATTTTCTAGGCATTTCATAACAGAAACATGTTCTTCGTGTGTACATATATTCTATAACTAATAATTTTTAATATTATTCAGGTGGATGTATACCTGATGCGGCTATGATCCATGCAGCAAGAAAACGTAGACAAAAAGCAAGAGAATTGGGGACTGACTACATTCCTATTGAAGAGCAGAGGTAGTATTTTATCGTGGTTAATATTGCTTAATAAATTGACATCTATAAATTTATTCATAATATTATTTATAACAACTCATTTGTCTGTAGTGATGAAAAGGGCAAGTCGAGGCTAATACGAGAGGAAGATCATGATCGCAGTGATGATGACGATTCTCAAGATCGAATCGATATGACTGTCAACACAGAAGCACGCGACAAAGAGAAAAGGAGAGAAGCGTTCCTTGCTTCCCAAGTACCGATAAAACGTAAGTCTTGAGACATAATAATTATTTTGGAAGACACAGTAATTATATGATAATTAATACGAAAATATTTCAGAGAATGCCAGACCTGAAACGCTTTTGTAATTTAGTTTCAGATAATGAAAGTGAGCACGAAAATGAAGAAGAGGAGTGGGAAGCTCAACAGATACGAAAAGGCGTTACTGGTGCTCAGGTAAGAACAGGTGCTTTGTTGAAATAAATTATGATTTAATATAAAGCATATTTTTGTGACAATATGTTTTTTGTGACATATGCAGATTGCAGCAGCACAGCAAGACTCTATGTTACAACAGCAATTCACGATGGGTATGAATGTTAATCAAATGATGGGGACAGGTGTACCTTTAGAGATGGTATTAATGCCAGCACCGCCACCACCGCCGTCCATTCAACCACCAGATCCAACAAAGATTGTACCTGTTACACCGCAAGAAGTTGTAAATAGGATGCGTTCAAGGTTTCTATTCTACTCTAGACACTCCAGATCTTGCATGTTGAAACGAAGAAAAAAAATAAACTAGTAAATCTCTATATAAATACATACGCTGTTTCTTTAAAGGTTAGAAAATCTGAAAGAAGTGCATAGGCAACATCAACAAGAACAAGAACGTTTAGAGCAAGAACTACAGCAAGCCTTGAAAGAATTGGACATGGGTGAAATCCGTACACCGCATTTCGCACAACGCTTCAGATATTACCAAGAGTTGCGTGGGTATGTCACTGACTTGGTAGAGTGTCTTGATGAGAAGGTGGGTTGATACGCTGTCACGTTTGATTTATGTGCACTGGGATTGATCGTACAATATGTGGCTGGCAGAGATTTTCCGGCCAGTAAAGCATCAACGATATTAACTAATCGAATTTGAAAAATTTATCTCATTGAATTATCATACTATTCGCGATTAACACGCAACGTTAAAGCTGCAAATTTAAAACACCGGTTAAATTCGATAAAACTAAATTATTGGGCATAATGATCATAAATCATTATTTTTCAGTCATTAAAATATCGTATACACTTGTAAATCTTATATCTTGGACACTTTGAAAGTTTAAAGTTAAAGTTTAGAGATATAGAGCCAAAAGAATATTTCATTAGTTATTCTTTTAACTTCATTCAAATCAACTGACTACTGAATATTCATACGGTCTTAATTTCCACGAATATTGTTAAACAAAATGAAATCTCTAAAGCTTTTTAGTAGTATGTTAGTGAGTTCAATCGTTTGTAGAACAAAGAAGTTATGTATACATGTAACATACATATATTTCTATTGCCGGGGGTCATTATCTTCTCTGTATTATGTTATACATTTTATAAAGATACATGTACATATACACATAATATGAGTGAAATTCATTATATGTATACGAGAGCGATTAATACAAATTAATTTGATTGTGGTAAGTAAATTAATGTCTATTTATTTCATTAATGTCTAAACAGTGTTGTCATATATGTATCGAAGAGTTTTCTAAGTAATTTATAAAGTTACCGACTAAAATGAATCAACGCTTTTAAGAGTTATATATTACATTATGGAGTGCCGTTGAATTATAACGTTGAATTAAACATCGTCAATTCCGAATAACAGAATATGCTCATTGAATCAACTTAAATGTATAATTGTTTTTGTTAGCTTCCCCTGGTTATCAAATTGGAGCAACGTTGGTTGGATCTGTATGGAGAGCGCTCGACCGAGTTGATGGAACGAAGACGGCAAGACACGAGGGATCAAGCGGAAGAAATAACTACTGCATCAAGTAAACATTCATATTTATAATTTTTATATTTACTAGCATACATAGTATACAGTTGACAAAATACAATGTTTGTTACAATTATTTTCGGTTTCTAAAATGTGTTTCTTAAAGTTCTTGCGTTTTAATGACTGCGTTCAGAAGAACAAAATGATCAGTGAGCGCTTAGTGATTCTCGCTCCTGATTAGTAAATACTTCTGGGTCTATGAAGAATCTAAAAGAATGCTCCAGTCACAGACAATAATCACTAAGCGCTCACTGATCATTTTGTTCTGCTGAATGCAGCCATAGTTTCGTAACGCAAATTCTACGGTACTTTTTGCCTTGTAGGAGGTCAAGGTGTGAGAAGAGGACCGGAAGTAGAAGCTCATGTGCGACGAGCTACAGAGAGGGAAGGTAGAAGAGCCCGTCGTAGGAGAGCGAGAGAATTAGCTTCAACTCTGCCAAAACATATCGATGGCATGTCCAGCGATGACGAAGTTACCGAGCAACAAAATCTTGCGTTTAAGCAAGCAAAAGGTAGTAGACGGCGATTTTATACTGTGCTTTGGTCCTTGTAAAGTATTTCGCTTACGATTTTGCGTGCGCATCGTGATTGTACGATATCCTCTCACTTTGTTACAGATGAAATAGATAATGACTGTAAAGATATATTTTCCGACGTCTTGGATGAGTATTGTACAGTACGCGGTATTATTTCAAAGCTTGAATCATGGAGAGAAACGGATATGGATGCTTATACAGAAGCCTATGTGTCGTTGTGCATACCCAAAATGATTTCACCGATCATCAGATTGCAACTGGTCACTTGGAATCCAATTATGGTACTTTGTCCTCTTTCGACAACAAGCGGTTTTGTTAGATTAAATTATTACATTTAATTTAATCAAAAGAATATTAATAAGAATATTAAAAGAATTAATTAAAAGAATATTAATACTCTGATATTAAACTGCATCTGTGTAGGAAAGCGCCGATATAGAACGGACAAAGTGGTACAACACGTTGCTTCTGTACGCGTTGGACAGTAAAGAGACGGAGGAATCGTTGAAACGAGACCCAGACGTTAGATTGATACCGTCCACAATCGAAAAAATCGTGATACCAAAATTAACATGTAAGGACAATATTGCGTCTTGTAGTTTACGACGTTGTAAACAATTTGACATTTTTAATATTCTGTGATTTACAGCTATCATCGAAAAAATATGGGATCCAATGTCAACGTCCCAAACGTTACGTCTTGTGGGTATCATAAATCGCCTAATCAAGGAATATCCGAATTTAAATGACACGAGCAAACAACTGGAAACGTTGTTTAACGCTATTTTGGATAAAATTAAAGCTGCCGTCGAAAACGATGTTTTTATACCAATATTTCCAAAACAGTGAGTATGTTAAATGTGTAATTGAGGTAGTGGTTAATATCTCAAGTAATTTGTATCTCACCGTTCTCCTCGGCTCATAATTTAACGTAATATTGCAGAGTTTGGGATACAAAGCATCAGTTTTTTCAAAGGCAATTCGCAATGGCTGTCAAGTTGCTGCGAAATTTATTGAGCTGGCAGGGTCTACTCGGAGACATGCAATTGAAGAACTTGGCATTGGGCTCTCTTTTAAATCGTTACTTACTGGCTGGACTGAGAGTTTCTTCTCCAACTGATGCTTTAGTTAAAGCAAACATGGTATGGTGATTAACTTTTGGTAGAGACGTGTTAATCGATAGTTATTATGTATTATTATTATTAGATATTTAATGTTTCAAATGAGTTGCAATTAATTAACTTTATGTATGTTAGGTTATGAGTACTCTGCCAAGAGCGTGGTTACAGGGCGAAACTATAGAACATCTTAAGATGTTCGCCTGCCTCATTCAGCAACTTAGCGAACAGTTGGATCAAGCAAATCCTGCACACAAGTAAGTGTTGATTGTATCGATTTTGCGACTAACGGCACCTTCGGCCATTTTTGTGCTGTTGTAAATCGCGTAAAGAGGGGTCGAATGACTAAGATCAAACTGATATGTTACAGTGAAGCCTGGGAATACGCCAAGTCCATCCTGAAAATAATTAAGCCTTTATAATCAATGTGTTTAATTATATACGTATGTTTCAATGATATTTTGTCAAATTTCTTGGTTTATTAGTATTAATATGCTTACCGATAGTTTTATACATATAACGCGCGCAACAACATTCTGTACACGATGTATGCATGCATACATGCATTACGATAAATTACCAGATGTATGGTATACATCTAAAAAAAAGAAACCCAACTTTTGTATAGTAATAAACTAAATAAGACCGACGTGACACACACTACAGATGTGGTTGTACATAATTGGAAAATAAACCTGTACATAATAGAATGTCAGTGTTCGAGTCTTATCTTTGAGAGGCTATCGAGAAGCTCAAAACTCCCGTTACTTTTATCATCTTTTTGTCACAATGTAAAATAATTTAACTGGGAAATAAGCGAGAGATCACTAGACAGTTATCCGAGTTATCCTAGAATTTTTACGCTTACTTCTTAAGGCGTATTTTGTAAAATTCTTTATCATCTGTAGTACAAGCAATTACGTGTGCAGGCTTTACATAAACAAAGGTACTAATATATTTACTGTGTAATTTAAAAATTAATTTCACGCACACACTTTAGTATACGTCAACAAACATTATTACACAATATGATACGTATGTACTTTAAATGCTTCTGTTGGAGGAAATGGCCAACAATAATATGATACACGTGTGACTCATATCATTGAAGATAATACGTCGGAAGAATAATTCCTGTGTGTATGTGTGCATGAACGCCTGCGTGTGTATCCGTAGGTCACAGTGATAAGAAGTGTAAGGGTCATGCCTCGACTTGCTGGAAGTTGATGCGCATTCGTCGAACTACGATCGCACATTATGGGTCTTACAGGTATATAAGTTAATTTTATAATAGATTATTGGTGTATTTTTTGAAAGGAAAAAAAGAACAAGAAAGCGGATGAGCGATCGAAAGATGGACTGTCATAAACGATGGGTCTATCGCTAGATATTAATAACGTGTCACTGGTAATTGAAGAAACGCCGGTCCTCGTATCTTCCATCTTTAAACAGTTTCATCACCGAAACTGTTTGCTTATTTAGACGAGCGATGAGAACGCATCGAAATGTATGTGTAACTAAAAATTGCGGAGAAAAATACGAGGGCGAGCGTTTAAAAAAACTGATAGTTTAAATGCACAAGAATGTTATAAACGAGATCTCTTTATTTTGCAGATCATAACTTCGTATCCAGACGCGTGCAAGGAACAGGAGGATTATTACTTGTATTCCTACTGTTGAACGCTGGACATGTCGTGCAAGGTTTATTCAGGTCCGGGAAGGAGTATGTGTATTCTTACAATGTTGTGTCGAGCACTGGTGTGTTAGTGCCATCTAACGCAGCCGCGTCTTGGAGTCTGAAAGGAAAACTCGTAATTCAGGCGGAAGATAATGTCGTCACCGCACAGGTATTCCTGAAATTAATGCAGACCCGTTTTTCTTTTCTTGTCTCTTTCCAATAGAATTTTTTTTATTTACTTGTTAATTTTTTTCTTTTTATTACTCCCTTACTTTATTACTTCATTAGAAATATAATACAAGAACTGTCGTTTATTGTTCTTATTTGTTGCTTCATAGTAAATCTATTGTGATTATCATGTGACATAATGTCCCAAATGTCTCTTGTCAGTTACAATCGTTGAAAACGAGCATGTGGAACGGAGAGGCGAAGAACATGGGTGACAACATTGATATCATCGATGATGATGCCTTGCTGCAACTCTTGAAGCCCTTCCAATTGTCGTACAACAAGGGTCTGATCGAGAATTTCAGCATCGAGGCTGAACCCGCGTGGGCGACGAATATAAAACGGAGTATAGCCGGAATCTTTCAATTGGATCTCTTCAATTTGGTAAAGGAAACGTTTCACTCCAGCGAGGTAAGCTACGAGCACTTCCGCGTGTCGATCGATCGGGCGATATTTTTTATTCTTAATACCGGCGCATGTATATTTAATAAAAAAATTATATCATATTTTTCGTCACAATACCGGCGCTCGTACATTCAACGTAAAGCTCTAATTTGCAGATAAATCATTACGGCAAATGCAATGTCGATTACATCGTGAGTCCTGAAGGAGAGAATCAACGTTTGATAAGAAAGTCGCTGGATCCTCGGATGTGCATCGGTCATCCGAATCGTCACTGGTCGAACGTTCCTAAAGTACAGTGCACCGACGAGGATCAAGTACGTTATTGACATTGGTGCATCTTGTTCATTTAATTAACACTTTCTCGATTAATATAATTATACCATGATCCTTTTTCAGAACCCCGTCCTAAAGAGCAGCGAGAGAATTTACAGATTGAGATTTACCGATGGACTTGCCCGCGATATCATTTTTGTCAACACATCCGGTGGTATCTACGTGCAGCCTTTTCAAAGTATGGGCGAGGCGCACTACCATTTCGTCGAGTACGTTTCGTGCAAATATGTACTTGTGTTGTCTTTGAAGTATGTTAGAGCTTTGTTAAATCGGCATCTCAGCCGACATCGGCGAATCAAGAACGTTAATTATAGTTGACATTAATATTAACGTGTATTTTCGACGCGTGTTAGTCATGTAACATTCTTTCTTCATCTCTCAGGCAAACGATGGAATTATTGTCGGTGGAGGATACGACGAATAAAATAGTCGCGAACAATTTACGAACGACGGTGCTTCAACACGAGCTACCAGAGGCGGATCTCACACAAGGGAGAGGCACTCCTGACAAAAGTTTTGTCTTTCAGTCTGTAAGTCCATCTTTTCTTGTATCTTCCTTTTGCATTTTATGTTTATTTGATGCGGCGAAATTGTTCACTTCGGTTGAATTTTCATTATCTTGCTGTGTAGATAAATCGCCTGCTGGACCGTTTAAGCCAGAGACTCGAAAATCCCGGCTTGGACACTGAAATCCTTAATTTGCACAACACTACGATATCCGTGCTTCTGTACTATCTCGGTATGCTGGATCGCGTGGATCTGGGAGAAGCGTACGATCGGCTTTTGGGGACGAGTTACAAGGAGGAAACGATACGGTATTTAGGACAATCTCCATTGTACTTTCTCTCTCTCTTTTTCTCTCTTTCTCTCTCTCTCTCTTTTTTATTTCTCAGGGCAAATTGTAACTAACCTCTGCATTTGTTGATTATCATGATTACAGGAATATGTTTCTCGAGGCGTTGCCACAGGTCGGAAGTAAGGAGTCTGCGCTTTTCATATTGGATCTTATTCAAAACAATAAAGTGTCCGACATATCCGCGATCCAGCTTCTTATGCAGCTGCCGTTCCACATCAGGAAGCCGGACGTATCGTTGCTAGCCAGTCTACAGCCTTTCCTTTTTATGTCGAATAAAATTCCCAGGGAGGTGCAGAACACCGCGATCCTCGCGTACGGGACGCTGATATACAAGACTTGTTTGGCGCATTGTTCACATAAGATCTTGAACGATTACGTGCGTCTGTACGTCGACAAATTCATAGGTAAATAACCATGGATTCAACTCGGTGTATACATTTGTAATTCATGCAAGAATTTACCAATTGAGAAGCGGATTCTTCATTGATATCAATGACACATTGGGGGGGAGGGGGGTATAATTAGACACTAACATCTTGCGGTCGACTCTCAAGGTCTCGATTTCTCGTCAGTTAATTATTTGTGACGCGTGTTGTAGAAAGTACACAGTACGAGCAGAAGATGATCTGGCTGGAAGGCCTGGCGAACATACAATTAGGCAGATTCGTCGAATTTTTTTTGGAGCCTATAGTCAACGGTATCAATAATGAATCGATGAATCGTCATTTTCGAGCACTCGCTGCTTGGGCTTCTCTCCCCATAGCGCCGCTGAGGCCGGACATTGTAAGTGTTTGACGCGTTTGGAATTGAAAGAAGAGAACAAACAGAATTCGTATCGTTCATACGACTATTTGATGCAGATCTATCCTGTGTACTGGCCAATATTAGTCAACAGAACTGAACATTTGGAGATGAGAGTAGCTGCGTTGACTTTGCTGGTCGTGTCGAACCCTACTCCCAACCGATTAATATCTCTGTATTGGTACATGCAAAGCGAATCCTGCCAGCACTTGTACAATTATTTCTACACGATGTTAAAATCTATGGAACGCAGCACGTTCCCTTGTTACAAGCCCATGTAAGTACATCAATAAGTATACCAATATATCAACGAGAGGATAAAAACAAAAAATTGAATTTCTTATTACTTCTAATAATACATAGAAGTATGAGAACAATTTTTTTTTTTATGTAATGTAGATTCTAATGAGATTCGGTAATTATTCTCGTTGAATTACTTTCAGAGGCAGAATTGCGGGACAATTTGGTCGTTTGCTCCGGAAACCGCTGAATGCTAAGTATCTTGTTACTGGCAATTACCTGGTTGACTATCAAGATTCCTCCAGGAGATTCGGTGCTGTGCTACACGGAATTATCATAGCCAACCCCTCGACAAATATTCCCGAAGTAATTTACGTAACTTTGAATAATTATGGCAGTGGAACGCACATTAATCACATATCCGTGAGTATATTTTCTCAGGCAACTGTTCGCTCTTACTGTCGTAAAACGTGAATACTGATGATGATTTGGTTGGCGAACTTCCTTGCGATGCAATTTTAGTTGTACGTCAAAGCGCAAGGAATCTTCCACTCGTTAGCGACTTCTTTCGACAATCCGACAAATATAAGAGATATTCTGAAAGAATTCAAATTGGACGAGAGAAAGAAGGGCCCCGCGCACTTGGAAGTAATTATACGCATCCAAGAAAAAACAGTGTTGTGCATCCACTGGAACGAGACAAGCATCGTCAGCGGATTGAAGTGTAAGTTTATAACGACTCAAGGTATGTCATTACTGCCCATGCCACGTTCCTCATGTATTCAATCTTTCAGATCTGTCCTCTTTGTCGGACAACATATATCGCATGTACCACAACATGGAATTTCATGTCAATCAGCAACGTATCAATGTGCCCCTGACGATAGAATCGCTGCAAATGACAGATTTCGGTACCAACGTTAGACTCGCGATGATGACAACGACTTTCTTCTCGATGAGGGGAAACTTTACACGCAATTTCCCCCAACGGAACAATCATGTTATTTTACGGTAAAAATCCTTGTTCGGGATATCCGCGCACATATGATTCATTTTGTGTGCGTTCGATGGAATAGAAATAGCAGAAGTATCGTCGCCTTACGTCTGAGTTTACGGAACTACTCTACACATACATGTTCGATATTCTTTCAGCACGTCTGTTCACGCCATCGAGACAATAGAGAATTACAATCCGTTGGTTGATGCGTGGCACAGCGCTCAGAGGATTCAGTCGTTCCACGGGTACCTTCCTGTCAACATCATATTCGGATTCGAAGAACGCCTATTTATTTCCTACAATGCTTCAGGAGGTAACGATTTTATTTTATTATATTCGGACTCCCGTCCGATTTTCATCATATTCGCTGCATTGTGGATTTTGATAATTTAGTAGTTTCAGATTTATAAGAACCCGCGGAAAACAGTTAAATATGTTTTAAATATGGTTCACACTTGTCTTTCATATGGACCAAATTAAACTTCTTAGATAAAAGCCAAAAGTTAAATTAAAAAATAATTTAATTCAAATATGTTCTTAACACGCGTTCAAATTAAATTTAAATACGATCCTGCCATTAGAATAATTTTTGTCCAGGCACATACATGGATCACATTAATACTTAATATCTAACTAAAATTGAGTCCAAATTTAATTTTATATTTGGAACAAATAAGATTTTAATCAATGCTCAACTCGGTTTTTAACTGTTTTTCGCGGTAAACGCCCAAATTTTACATATCGTAAAACTCGTATACTGTGTTCTCTCTCATTCTCTCAAATTCTTTCAAATTTTCATACTTTCCATGCATGTCTTTGTCACAGAAAATCTCAAGACAGGAATTACAGCACATGCTACAACGCTCACTAGTATTAGAGGCGCTTCTGTGAAATCAAAATTGAAACAATTTTGTCCTTCGTGTCCGATAACATATACAGTGGCTAAAACGCCCATCTCCAAGACGGAGGTAAATGTTTACTGTTATCAAGTACTTATTATATTTAATGAAGATGCAATTCATCCTATTTTCATCTCATTTGCCCTACAGACGGTGGATATTTTTAACATCAAACTTCCCGAGATAGGCGGTCAGATGCAAGTGAAGATGTTCGATTGTGAAAGCATAGTGTCGTACAAAAGTCTGGTTAACGAAGTTTGGTCTTCCCATCGAAGCAACTATCAGTAAGTGACGTGTCACTTACATTAATGCATGCCAATTTAGCTTAGCACTGAAAAATACGTATACAATAATCTATTTCCTCAAAAATTATACAGAGCATGGCCGAGCATGCAGTTTGCCTTGATCGGGCTACATCTCTTAGACTACCTCACTTACATGCCACCAAAAGGCAGTTGTGGATTAGCTGCTTACATCGAGGCACTTGATCCGACACCGTCGGAGGTTAGATTATCATTTGTATCTGAGTCATAAAATTAGAGGAGTTGCGCATAAAAATGCGCCGAAAGAGTTTGCTTTTGCGGAACTGCATGTGCGCAAGGAAAAAAGTCACTGATCATAGCGACAGTGAACGTTCCTTCTAAACGTAACATAATTTACAACTACGTTTGCATCTATATCTATCATATCAAATTCTTCTTACTAGACGAAATTGGAATACTCTAGAAACAGAAATTATCACATAGTATCTTTGACACATCGCGACTTGGAGTCCTCGCAGATTCTTCACCAGTGGAGTCTGTTCGCGTTATATGAGAGCATCAGTTCTCTGTCGGATGTCGTTAAAATTAAAGCATACAAAATCGTTCCTGACGAGCCCATATCAAAGGTGAGTTTAGCAATTTTACATCAAGAATCTATGACAACACTGAATACAACAGAAACTGACTATTGATCGATTTAGTTCTGCGTAGAGGCCGAAAGGCGCACGCCGTGGCAATGGGATTTCTTGAGCAACGAACCGAGCGATCTATCTCGCATTAAGTTAAATATTGCTTGGGGACCGTCCAACACCACAAAAGGAAAGTGCCACGGATCCTCTATAATAATGGACTTAATTGGCGAGGTCAGCAGCGAGCAGCTCGAGGAAAGCAGACAAGCGGAGGGGCTTTACGGCGAGTGCAAAAAGGAATCCGCGGGGAAAACTTTTATTCCTTATACAGACTCTTGTTACGAGGTGTCGCGGGAATTGTCGACGTTGCGAAGATATAAGATCGTCGCACGCTATGAAAACGTGAGTTCGACATATCCCGTGGAACCTCATAGTGTGCACACCGCAACAACATACTAATTTTGTTCGTAATGAAAACGACAGTTGCCGGAGAGCTTGTCCAAGTTGGTCTGGAGAATGTACGCCTTATACGATCTGATCGGTGGGAACAGTAGCAACGCGAGGAACTCCGATGAACTCGTAATAACCGCGGTCTTCCCGAAAGAATCGAACGTGGGTGAACTAGAGCTTAACGGGGACAAAACTGCAATCGAGTACAACTCGCGCTACGTCGATCTTTTCTTGACACAAACGAGGATCCACCAGTACACGGAGATATCTTTATTCAAAATGTTCTGGAGTACGTGATGTTACATCAATAGCATAATGTTATTGTATCCATAATCCGGAATTAGCTGAAAATGTCACGTCAGAATGTATAACGTATATCGTGGCTTCAAAAAAGTCTTCCTATTTCATCTAACTTCAATATGCGAGATAATTATTTAACTATGACTTAAATATTACTGATTACATTTAATATTTTAGGCACGTGTATTATAACAACAGATTCGATAAAGACGGCGTATGATATGACCTATAACTTCGCTAAGAATAATAAAGTGATACTACTTGGGCAATGTTATGATGAGAATCCCAGACTAGCTTTAACGGCAACCAATAGTATGTACGGAATTGACGTCAATTTGACTGACGAGTTGGAAGTTACACGGATCACAGCCGACGAAGATGGAGGGACCTTATATAATGCTACGTCGTTCGTGCAACTGCAATCCGATTACGTATTTCATATAATGGGAACTAAGAAGTAAGTGGAAAAGTCACTTGTGTTAAATAAAATCGAATCTAACAAGAGTGAAATAAGTAATTTGTAACGTTCGTTTTGAACGCAATCTTGCGACTAAAAAAAAGTTCTTTCAAATCACTCTTGTCGAGTCTTTGAACGTTGCAATGATGATGTGTTGTAATTATTATTATTATCTGCAGGATCAGAAGACATGAGAAGACAATCGATATTTTGCTATCCAATATCTTCCTATACATGCATTGGAGGCAAGAACAAATCCTGCTTTTCTTCCCGAATCATATGTTAGACTTCAGTTGTGGAATATGCACGCTCAACAGTCCCAACATTGACAGACTGTACGAAAAACTCTAACTTCGCAGAAGACTTATGCGCATAATACAATACGATAATGATGTTTACGTTAAAGAATTTTTGACGAAGAATTCTTGTGAAGAGAGAATCAGATATTAAAATATTGCAACCAATGCAAAATGATTTTCTGTGTTCTGTTGTTTTTAATATCTCTTTTTGTTAAATGTAACGCAAATAAGGTAAATAGCCGCGAAATTATGTGCGCACCATGTTAATACATGGATTTTCGGTCGTATTAAATGTAATCGGTCAATAGTCGAGCTTCATAAATCTGTAAGTCAATAGTCGAACTTCATAAATTTGTAAGTCAAATCATTCTCAAGTTAGACAATAACAACAATCATTTCTCAAGTTAGTAAATATTATCGACAAGTAATAAATGTTAAATATAATTTGAACATATATTGGGATTGTACTATTTATTATATATTTATATATTTCGATTTATTACATTTCATACAGTGAGTTTTTTTTATAAAATTATATCAAACTATTCGTAAATCGTTTGATTAAAGCTTCAGGAACTTTTTTCTTTGTTGTTTATCAAGAGATAAATGATAAACAATTTCATAACAGAATACAAATAAAAAATGTACAGCTTATTTATTAAATAGTTCACATTATATTTTATAAATAATATTACATATAAAATAAAAAAAAATGGTACTTAAACCTCATAAATTATTAAAAAATTATTAAAAATTATTAAAAAAATGGTACTTAAACCTCATAAATTATGTGTTCCTGTAACATTGAATCTGCCTAACATATAAGACTAACATTCAGAGCTTTTATTTTACTTGAGACAAATTTGTATGTGGATGTCAGATAATATTCGAATTGAGATTGCTTTAAATTTATATTTCCTCAATGTTTAGTCAAATATAATGTTATAAATATTACCGACTTTTTTTCTTTTCAAGCAAAGTGTTTTTACATCTCCAAACATAATTAATTGTTATTTCTAATCCGTAGAATTATTTTCAAGACACGTATCTAAATGTCGATTCATGAGATTTTCTGATATCAACTCCTTACACACTGGACAGGGATATTTATCTTCAATAGAATTCTTTCCTGTAGCAGACATATTACCATCATCTTTATCATCTATCATGATTGTATTGTCGTTAAAAATGGCTCCTATGCATTCATCTAGGTGTTCACTTAAAGTTGTATCCGATGCAATCTGTGCATTGCACACCAAACATTTCTGTTCGCAATTTGTCGCACTGCTTTCACTCGCATTAATATCAATGCAAGATTGTGCCTTTGGGCTTTTGTTAATGCCAGAATTATCCGAATCAGAATTAGAAGAACTGCTTATATTGATTATGCTGTCATCTGATGCGTGAACATTTGAAGGAACTTTGTTATCTCCCCATATAGCCTCATTGTCATCTGAGAAACACTCATTAATATGCATATGAATATCATCTGCTGGAAATACTTTCTTACAAAAATAACAGCTCTTGAATTCAGTATCATCATCATAATCATCTGAATCATTTATTTCGAAATGCTCATTATCTCTATTTGTAAGCTGTATCTTCATTACATTATGCAATCTCAATGGCGTGAGAAACAATTGAACAGGCGGTATCAATTTTTTATTATTTCGAGTACGCGGTATAAATCTTTTATTATTTCGAATAAGCGATGCTAATCTTCTACTATTATTAAGCTTATCAATAAATGATGTAGAATTTGTGTTATATTTACTATCTGTCTTTTTTTCTACTTGATTTCTTGACTCATCTAAATTTGAAATTGGTTGAAGTTGTGTCTGAGAAATTGGTTGAAATTGTATCTGAGAAATTGGTTGAAGAGGCTGTGGCTGAGAATTTGAAGTAGCATTACCTGTATAAGCTTTATTGTGTCTTGAGAGACATTCATTAGTATGCAGATAAATAGTATCTGCTGGAAGCATCTTATCACAAATAAAGCAGCTCGCGTATTCAGTAAATTTTGGATCATCTAACTTCAAACGCTTATTACTTGTGTTTGCTGTTTGTTTCTCCAATGGTGTGAAAAATGGCCGAATAGGTGATGTCAATTTTTCATTACTACTATTATTAAGCTTATCAATCAATGGTGTAGATTTTGTGTTGCATTTATTATCTGCCTTTCTTTTTGTTTGACTCTTTGATTTAATTAAATTTGAAATTGGCTTATCAGCAGGCTTCCGAAAACATTCTGTGGCTGATGATAACTTTGATAATACATATTTTTCATTTAATTCATTTGGACGATTTTTACTGTTACCCACGTGCAAAAATTCTTTCAAGAGGCGACTCTGACCATTGTTACTGCCTCCTAAAGTACCGAAGCAAGAAAACATGGGAGTCTTTGAAGAAATGTGTTTTGTATTATCTTTTTCAATCTTTCCACTTGGACCACTAATATTCCAGCCATGCACATTATTGCTGGTATTACCAAGCTTTTTCACTCCCAATAGCGAATCTTGATCACTTTTGCTATTATCTTTGTTATTGGCAGTTTTACTTCTGTCTATTTGAGTAATTGTTTGAGTAAATCTTTTAACTTGATTATGAGTAAATACTTTTGGATGTTTAAATGTAAGTGACGATTTATCTATTGTTGGAGAGTTCCTTGCAAACCAATCGACAAGAGTATTATCTTTTAACATATTATTCTTTGAAGTTGACTTTGACTTATCTTTTTGCTTCGATTTGTAATTCTCTGGCTCTTTTATCTTTATGAACTGTCCATTGCAATTTAGTTTATGTTCAGCCCACCAATAGTCGGAAGGTCCAGGTGCACGATTCATAACTCGCCGCACCATTCCAAAAAATGGTGATCTAAACCGACAAGGTCCATTGCATTTCCACCAATGTTGCTGATACAGTCTTACTTCATCGTGAAAATTGTGGTAAATCTATATTTGTTCAAAGAAACCACAAAATCAAATTAAATATTGACAAAATGCTTAAGATAAAATTAATAAAAGTAAAACTCTTACTATAAATAGTGGATATAAATCATATCTTAAGTATCAAAGTAAATTAATTACTTATTATACTAACTGTTATATTAGTTCCAGCTTCTTTATTTATCCTGTACATATGTTCACAGAAATTAGGCCCATGACCATCTCTATCACGATTGTTGTTTGTCAAGAATAAGTATGCATGGATCATTTCATGCTGCAATTCAATATAAAAAAAGTAAGTTTAACGTTCCTAATATAATTTAATATAATTTTGTTTTTATGATTTAAATATAAAAAGTAAAAGTTTGTAAAAAGTAAAAGTCACACCAGTAAAGTTTCCACGAGATCTTTCCTTGGTCTGAGTTTAAGCAATGGCTCACTGAGTGTAATTACACATTGCTTATTATGAAAGCTACAAGTCCCAGCACAACTACAAAAAATATTACTTACTTATATGCTATGAATAATTACATATATACATTATGTATAAATGCCAAATTATATTTACCTTGTCATTCTATTACTCCACTTAACTTCAACAGGAGCCAAAACATTCAGAAAAAATCGTGCATTGAATTGTACAAATAGCGTATAAATGTTGGGAGTAGGATCTATTAATTCCAATGTATGGTCAACCAATGTTCTTGGCTCATAATTTTCCTGGAAATCAAAGATTTTTCTTTTCAGTTTGTGTGAAAAGAATATTAATAAGCAAATTTTTTCTCTATATATGACACTCTTAATACAATAGAAACAAAATTGACTTAATTCTTTAGGAATTGATACCTTTTCTGGAAGAATTGCATTTTCTGTTACACCTAAACAGTTGAACTTTCTGTGGACATCATGTGCCACAAAAAAATCATTCGTTTTCTGTGATGTCATTTTCCTCAATGTTTGTCCTATATTCTACAAAGTTTACATTTATTCTTTTCTACTCAAACAAAATTGTAGCGTCTCACACGATCTCACTTTCATAATACACGTAGTCTTCGAAATATATTTCTCTCTCTCTTCTTTTTTATTACATAATTAAATCTCTATTCGAGAATACAAAACCATATTTTTGAAGAATTCACAATCCGAAAAATATGGACGAATATACGTAACACATGAAAAACTTAAAAAAAACATAAGTTGTTTTATTTAACTATATCACTCATGCTATCAGATAAAAGCCCAAAAACGATAATGGCGACCATTGAGCCAAGAGTATACGGCGTAGTTGTCCTATTGTAAAAGACTACGTAGAAAATTTATAAAAGCCATCACATACTTTCTGTAATAAGACATAACGGTAAGGTTTCGACCAATCGTATTGCTCGTTTCAAATAGTTACGGTTACGGACAACCGAATCGGGCAACACGATTGATCGAGAAATAGGAAACGCGTACTACTGAATAAATAAATTTTTAGAATTCCCCAAGAATGGTTTTCCGATATTTCAGAATCCTCCAAAATTATGTGCGAAGAATTTAACAACTTTTTATTCAATAATGTATCAATATACATGCGGCAAATTCATTTTATGGCCCCAACGTAACACTTTATGCATAATTCGTAATTCGTGATTTGTTTTTATATGTATTTTTTATACTTTTCGTAATTCAAAAAATTTGACAATGTTCATGATTGGTCGCTTTTCGAACAATGTAATTCTGTATTGCACAAAGCTATTTTATTAACTATATATTATCTTAGAAAATAGCTTAGATAATATAGCAGCCAATGGAATAACTTTATGTAACACAATGGTTGCGTTTAGAAAACACAACGGTTACACAACGGTTGAATAATTCGTCAACGTTATTGGCCTGAATGTAAGAATCTAATAGTAAGGATCAATAGTTATTAAGCGCTCAGTGAGCGTTTTTTTTTTTTTTTTTTTTTTTTTTTATCAATATTGTTATTAAGCGCTCAGTGAGCGCTTTGTTTTCTGAACGCAATCAACGGCTGCGTTCAGTAGAACAAAATGATCAGTGAGCGCTTAGTGATTATTGTCTGTGATTGGAGCATTCTTTTAGATTCTTCATAGACCCAGAAGTATTTACCAATCAGGAGCGAGAATCACTAAGCGCTCACAGATCACTTTGTTCTGCTGAACGCAGCCAGTGTTTCCTTGTTTGGAAAACGGCCTTTCGATGTAACGAGGAAGGTAGTCACGTGGTAGGTCTTGCCGGTTATCATCACTGATTGTTGTGATTGTGTAAATATTGTGTATATGAATTATACACACAAATGATTGAAAATGATTATTTAATACGTTAACTGAAAATGTATTCGCTTTAGGACAGACAAAAATTCGAATCAGTTACGGATATCTTGTTCTAAAGCAAGGTTATAAAAAGATCAAGTGGCTTCTAATATTTTTGTATGTAAAATACAATTATGGTACGATATTTCTTTAGGTTTTCGTACATTGGAACGCAGTATAGGTATAATTCAAAATATTAATATTATAGCACGCTTGATTTTGTATCTAAAAAGATTTTTCTGTTTTCCTTGTGTAATGTATAACGTTGCTATGAAGAGGTGTACAAAAACAAGTTTCCGTGCCAAATATACGGGATGGTGATACCGTGCAAGGTGCTTTAGAAGCTGCTCTATTAAATATTTTGCCAAAAACTACAATTAGACCAAATATATATCTTTCTAGCAGGTATATTTTTTTATCTTTTGTATATAAAATTAACTTTTACATATAAAATTGTATTTTATAGATAATTAAAAATATTTAATATAGCTACAGTATTTAACATAACTAAAATATATAACGTGATATAAATTTATAGAACAGATGCTGGAGTCCATGCTTTATGCAACGCTGGTCATGTGGAGCTTGAAAACAAATATAATGTTTTATATAAGGATGATAATATAAAAGCATTTGTTAATCGTTATTTTAACAAATGTGGTCATACTATCAGGTAACTATTTTGAGAAACCTTTTTTATTTACCTTAATTTTTAATTACTGATTGTAATTTTTAACTTTAATTTCTAATTTTAATTATTATATAACATTTTGTTATTTTATTGTGTAACATTATGTTGTAACATTTGTTATTTGGTATATTGATTAAAACTATTCTAGATTATTGGAATTTACACCTGTTACGAACGACTTCCATGCAAGGGGATCATGTAAATCCCGGACTTATATATATAGATTTATGATACCCAAAGTACCTGGAGAACAGAGAATACCCTTAGTAGATGCACCACATACTTACTTAGTGAAGTAATTAACTAATTGACCTAAGAAACAAAAATCAATTTATTATTTATTTTATCTCATTGTAATATATATTCCAGAGCACATGATTTCGATGTAGATAGAGTCAAATGTGGTACGCAATTGTTTATGGGAGTAAAAGATTTTACTACATTTTCTTCGATGTCAATAACAAATCGGAAAATTGAGTATGTACGTGCTTTGCATGACTTTACTTTGGAAGAGGCACAATCTTTAATATCTTTTGATCCGCTATCTGAGAATTTTAGATATTTCCAGTTTGTATGTAAGGCAAGATCCTTCTTGTATAATCAGGTAACGTTTCTTTATAAGAAATATGCATAAAAAAGAATAATAAAAATGTTTCTTATTGTTATTCTGTACAGGTGAGACGAATGGTCGGTGCTCTAATATCCTTGGGACTAAGGAAAATAACAGAAAAAGATATCAATGTTATGCTACAAGTTCCTTCGCATCATAATTGGAATCCCCGTGCCTCGTCAGCACCAGCAAATGGTTTACATCTTGTGAATTTAGAATACGATGAAGAGGAACTAAAACGTTGTACCTTATCAGAGGAGCAACATGAAAAAATGTTACTGGAACAGCAGGATCAGAAAGTGCAGTCAGAAGAACAAAATCAAGATCTGCTACCAGAGGAGCAAGAAGAACAAGAGCAAGAACGACAGCAAGAATTAGCAAAATAAAAAGAAATTGTTTATATATCTGTGTTGAAATAGTTGGAAGACAATATTTAATTTCCTCTCTACTTACATTGTTCAGTTGTAACTATATTTTAGAACCAAATAATAATTTTTTCTTAGTACAATGGATCTACAAGACCTTATCGCAAAAAAGAAATTGTCACTAAAGTCTTGCAAAACTATGATAACGGATTCGTTGGGCAACAAATATGAGGTCGAGCAAGGTCGAGTGAAGAAACTAGAAAGAGGACTGCCATTTGTGGTAGATGAGAAGCCTGATCTACAAGTTGCCAGTGTAATACCGGGACTGTATCTCAGCTCTCAAGATCCAGTGGTTTGCAGTGATATATTGAAGAAATACAAAATAGGACATATTTTGAGCATAGGTATTAACATTTCTGAGAAATTTGACGATATTCGGTATTATAATTCTGATTTGTTAGACTTGCCAGAATCGGATATAATGCCGTCAATAAAGGAATGTGTCGATATCATACACGCGAATCGTAAAGAAAATATTCTTGTGCATTGTAACGCTGGTGTTTCTCGCTCTCCCGCAATCATTATTGCTTATTTAATGACGACGATGAAACTGTCGTACAATGAGGCTTATGAAAAAGTAAAAGGGGCAAGAAGTTGCATCAAGCCTAACGACGGATTCGTAAGACAATTGCAAAGTATTGAAAATACTTCTCTCGATAAACTGTAATATTCTGATATATTTAAAACGTGACAAAGATTTTATATACCTTGTTGTGCAACATCCGCGACTACTAATGTGACTACGTCCATTATTTTATTTGTGGCCAAAATCAAAGAGGCAGAAAAGAGATAATACACATGTGATAGAGCAAGTAAATGGATCAATGATGTAGTATATTGTTACAATAGAATCCACGTGTTATAACATTATTTACTTATGTGTACAGAGAATATTGTTTTATATAATTACAATATATCTTATTATATTATAACTCATTAGAAAATTATATTCATGCACAGCATCTATCAAATTCTTAGCCAAAACTAAGCATATTAAAATTTACTAATTCTGGCTCTCTTACATTTATCATGCATTGGAGATGACACATAGGTCGCCGTACCAAGTAGATTTATAAAAATTACTGTAAATCTAAAAAATATAAGTGAATTTCTGTATACATGATAATCTCCTATTATTTAATTCGCAATATAGTGTATCATTATACCCATGGTACCTATATATATTACCTATTACATATTACATATATTAATGTATAGAATAGTTATTATCAGTATCCATATATGTGTGATGTGTTATATACAGGATGTACTAAAACCACCAGATGATACTTTAAGGACGGACAGTTTTTTTTTTTCAATTTGAAATATATTATTGCTACGCGGTAGAAATATAAAAGAAATATACATATATAACAAACTATCAAGCTTTGAAACAAGTTAAAAGTGTAATTTCACGAAAATTCCTTCTCATGAAAAAAATCTTCAAGATCTCAGACGAACTCGGCGATCTCTGAAAGGACTTCATTCCGAGATTTGACTATTATAACGTTTAATATCGAAGTATGAAAGACTTCATATTTCGACATATTGTAATATAACTAAATGACATCTCTGATATTTTGGCTAAAACGGAAAAAAAGGAACTCTTCAATCTTGCCGGAGATTCCATCCTAAAAATATCAACTGATAATTTTCGGATATCCCGGATAATTTATTTATATGTATAATCTATTATTCACATTCCTCCAACAATTGAAATGAGCTGTCTCGAAGAAAATAGACAAGGCACTTGAACTGAATATCTTTTTCTTAGCTAGTTGGCCTCATAAATAGTAGAATGTAAGAATTTGCACATCAAAACTGTATACGAAATTGTAAAACAGGACAAATAAATAAAGCCGGCTATCGAAAGGAATTCGTGTATCGTTCGCTACTCGTGTAACATCGAGATAATTTGACGATTCTCTGCAACAGTGCCGATCTTACGTATTATGCTTGGTGATTTTTAAGCGGCGCGGGAGTATCAAGGCCTTCTAAATATTGCGTTCCTCGAACGTCCGACTGATGATTCGCAGGCAAGGATCAAAAGTAGTATAATTTCGGTCAGTTCAAATTACGTCGCTAAAGACGCGTTAAGAGTACGATTCCTATAAAGTGTTTGTTCGAGACAATGGAAATTTACGGCAAGCAACATAAGAGATACATATTTTTTTTCTCGTCTCCAGTATCGAAAATTCCTCTCGCTCACGGAAATTATATCGGTTTCAATCCTCGATTGCTGATCTGTCGCTCGATGATGAATATGCGTTTGATACACACACATCGACAGATTTCTCATTCATATCCTAGCGAAATCTTCAGAGACGCAAGCTGTGAGTCTGTAGAGTAATCAGTTAACGTAGTAAAAAATTACGTTAAACTCTAGGAACAAACTCTCCCTTAGAAAGCCTTTACGTTGTTTTTCCCCTCTCCTTTCTTCTTCTTCATCTTATCCTTTTTTTTTTTGATTCGCGAAGATTTTACAGTACAAATTTCAACAATCGTGATGTAGTTTTGGAAACCACCTCACTAGTGGCACAACGCAACGAGAAAATGCGATATATGTACAAAAAGATATAAATAAATTAACAAATTATTATGCTAAGTCCAACGAAAAAAACGTACGACCGTTTGCGGTCTATACGCGGGACAGAGATTATCTGAAAGTATATATAATACACGAATAAATTGGTTGGATTCTGCAGGAAAGAAACCAACGCAGGAGTAGATCCATCCCTCATTGTAGAAGACAAATTGAGAATACAGGGAACATAGAATCAATTTGCATTTTACGACGAAGAACATACGGTTGGCTTTATTTGACTTTATTTCGTTTCCTCTTTCGCGGGTTTGGTCCTTTTCTGCAGAAAACGTTCCGATTATTTCCCACGAAGCCACAGTCTTAAGTACAACATATCTGTATCTGGAAGGCATATATCAACAGAGATAAAAGCCACGAGTTGAGTCGAGAGTGCACGAGACCACACGCGCGACCGCGATTGGACTCAGAGACATGGCGATGAACTTAGAACATGCATTGCAGTTACAGATATATAGGACATCGGTATATTATGAATTGTAAATATAAACATCATCGTCAAACGTTGTGTAGTAAACCAGTGTCAGAGTCCAATAGAGTGGCCAGGTCGTATGCAGCAACGTCAGTAATGGAACAGGGAACCACCCAACACAAGTGCGTTATGCGTGTATGAGTCGTGTGTCATGTGTACATGTGTATATGTGTGTGTATGCATGCGAAAGAGAAAGAGAGAAAGTATGTGTGTGTGTGTGTATGTGTGTGTGTTGCGTGCATTCGGTGTGCACATGTGTACATGCGTATACGTATGTAATGTTTTATATATCGTTTGTCAGAGGAAAGTTATCTTATATCGTTAGTTTAACCATCGATTCGTTCCATCGACTTTCTCTAACGGATTTAATAGATCTACATTTTAACGCTTAACTCCCCACGGACCGTCCGGAGTGGCGACAGGTACGTGGGAGTAACCGGCAAACTGAGGGAATTCCTCCACGCTAGCTGTGTTCGGTGCGCTTTGAGGCTGCTGCTGCTGCTGCTGCTGCTGCTGCTCCCACGGTCCTCCCTTCACTATGAAGCCGGCGTCGTTCTCGCCGCCGCCGACGATGCCGTCGTTGCGCTGAGGCGGCAGCAAGCTTTCGCGGTACTCGTTCTCCACCACGTCTTGCATCTGCCGATTACACGCGGGTGATTTATATCGGTGTCGTTTTGTAAGTATAGGATCTCCCCCGTTTCTGCTCACGCTATGAATGCACCTCGGCGGACGATACTCACATACTCCTCCTCGAGATTCAGCAGACGATCCCTGGCATCAGCCACATTCTCCTCCGCTCCTACGATCGTCACGATGTTCGGATCGGCATCGGTCTTCCTCGGGAACTTTATGTCCACTTTAAATTCGTCCATTATCTTGCGGATGTTCCTACCCTTCGCCCCGATCAATCGCGAGTGCACGGCGGCGTTTATGTGCACTTCGTCCTTCGTCAAACCATTCTGAGGAAGAAAAAGGTACGGGGAAAATAACGAATGTCGTCAGTTTTATTGAACGTGCAACATTCTCGGCAGAGAGAATTTTTCTTGCAGCAACCAGCCAACTCACCAGTTCGTTAACAATTTTCATGATATCGTCTCGCGCGCTGTACGCATTCTTCTCGTATCCTGTTATCGTGATGATATGCTCCTCGGGCTCGCCCTTGCGCGGGAAGTTAATCTGGACGTCGTGATCACTCCGTATCTTACTAATCACGGTCCCCTTTCGGCCGATTATCTTCGGGTGATACTCCGGATCAACTTCGAGCTGCACCGTGAAGTAACGCAGTTAAATCCACATGCATAACAAACTTACCTTTATATTTAATCGCACGATCAACTAACCTTCAGTTCGAACGACTTTAACGCTCGATCCTGTCGCTCGGCCTTCAGTGCCTCACACTTCTCAAGGATAGCTTCCTTAGCGTTTTGGACACATGATGGCGTTCCGGAGATCTAAGAAATCGATGGAAAAGAGGCAAGATGTGAGATACGTATGTCTCAAGTCCAATAATTAATGCTACCTTGAATAAATCACCTTGATATAATCCAGCTTCTCTTCCGCCGGAGAGAGCATAATGTGCACATCGTACGTATTCATCAGCTCCCGCACGTCTTTACCCTTTTGCCCGATTATTGAGCGGTGGAAATCAAACGGTACGTCTACCTAAAAGCAGAAGACGACTTTGCTTGAGAACGGTTTTATCGTTGCGAGAGCAGTTCGATGCGGGAATATCAATGAACCAACTTGAATCGTAACGGGCACGAGATCGAGCAAAGCTTGCTTGGCAGCGGCAACGTTCTCCGGTTGCCCAGTGATGCGAATTATATCGCAGGCTGGGACAGTCTCTCCAGCTTCCCTGTTCTCACCGTTAATTTGTTCCGGTATCTTTTGCTCGTCTGGAAGGATAACGTATGACTGATTAGTGTTCTTCTATAAGAATGAGTCGGACGAGCTTGTATCGAATCAGTTAACGCGCTAACTAGGAGCAAAACTCGAGACTAACCGTACACATCGCGATCAGGGAACTTCACTTGTACGTCGTACTCGGATGTTATACTCTGCACTTTGCGGCCCTTGGCGCCCATCACTGTGCGATGGTGTTTCTGAGGTATTATGCACTCCACCGTCACCATTGATTCCTTAATTAATAGAACAGCGAACGTACAACGATCACAATAACATATAAAAATACATATGACGTAATATGTAATATCGAATAAATATATTCAACGTGTGCTCGTTCGTAAAGAATTTACCAATTCCTGGACAATTTCTCGCATTCGTTGTTTCGCAGCTTCTATGCACTCGTGCGAGCCTTTCAAGATGACACGATCGCTATCGACACCAGCCCGCGGAAACGAAATCTGCACGCCGCCGCATTCATCGGCGATTCGATGCAGGACACCACCCCTTCGCGCTACGAAATGTCTGTGATGCTTGGGATCGATGCGGATTTCACCCTCGGTAATGTTGTCCTAGAAAAATGCATTAAAAGAGATCTCAATTATTATTATTAACATGTATATTACGGCGTGTCTACAGGTTACTCGGAAACAGCAATCTCCGTACAATCTCCTTGATGGTAGCTTCTAACTCGGCTTTAGCCTTCTCCACTGCTTCCTTCTTGCCCATAATTGTAATCACTTCTTTATCTTGATCTTCCTCTGTCGGGAAGATAATTCGCGCGCCTGTGGACTCCCTTATCTGGAGCAATGGTCAGATTAGAAATCTACTTATCAAGCAGCATCTTGAAGTATAAATAATGTTTCCTGCACTTCACCTTCTTAATATTGGCACCATTCTTTCCAATAAGGAATTTGTGGTGTTGAACTTTGGCACGGACTTCAGCTGAGAAACTGGACAATTGCTTTTCATTGGTCAGTTCCATAAGTTGCAATTTTGCCTTCTCTACATCATCTTTTGGGCCTCTGATGCTAACCTATACGAGAATATATATATAATAAAGATTCAGTAGAAATTGACTTTCTGATGAAAGAATATTCGTAAGTTTTCTTTTTTCCTTTCCTCTTTACCTTATCGCTTTTACTTTCCGCTGTAGGGAATTTGATGGTAACACCTCCGCAGTCCTCCATGATAGAATGTATGAGTTTACCCCCAGTGCCAATGAGTGAGTTGTAAAACTTTGGTGGAATAGTGATCTCATCGGTAACAATGTTGGCCTAGTATATTTCAATGAAATGTACTTATAAATTTTCCCTAAGTATCGGAGAGAAGATATGAAGTATCATGCAAATAATTACCAATTCATTTTGGATCTTTTGTATCATTTCTTTAGCCTTCTCTACATTCTCCTTTTTGCCAGTGATGATTATAACATCGCTCTTATCACCTTCGGCGGGCAAGTCGATCTTCGTTTGAGTTTCTTCCCTAATCTGCACAGTATAATTAATATGTGTATTAGTATATGTAAGTATAAAAACTGAATTACAAACAATTTATTTAGTACAGACCTTACGGATGTTGACACCACCTTTTCCAATAACAAACTTATGGAATTGTTTAAAAATAGGTACTTCCAGCACATGATTGCTTTCGTTCAGCTCTTTCACCAGCTTCATTAGATGTTTATGGCACTTGTCAACGTCTTCCTTGGGTCCTCGGATTTTTACTATATCCCCCTTTTCACCTGCACACAAAAAGTTTCGGTCAGCTCATAGATAAAAAGCGTTGGCATTATTAGACTAATATAACATTTATCATGTTACTATAAAATGACATGATGAAATTCGCTGATACTTACCAGGTCCAGGTATGGTAATTTGTACTTGATTAAATTTATCTCTAATCTCTTTAATATTATCTCCCTTGTTACCGATTATGTTACGGTAATATCTGTGATCTATAATCACGTCCTTTTCCTTCTCATTTTCGAGTTTTTTCACCATCTCTACAAGTTCCTATAAATTATTTGTAAAATATGTATGTTAATATTTCTTTACCTGTGTATTTGACGATAAAATTGCTATTAGACAACAACATAAGTACGTACTGTTTGAGCTTTTAATACACCAGCAAGATTGCCTTCAATGCGAATAACATTACTGCCATCATTCTCAGAAATATTAATCACGACACCTGTTCCTTCCTTAACACGGTTGACTAATGAAAAAATAATTTTATGCAAATACAGATCTTTTCTGTTGTATGTTAGAGCAAAGCGGTAGAAATAATTGCAAATAATAAACGTTGAAAATAGATTACTTACCGTTGCAACCGTTTTTTCCAATGATATGCTTGTAAAATCTTGGATCGACATTCAATTCTGTGAAAGTAAGCTTGGCTATAAGATCGCTAGCCATAAGCTGCAGCTCATTCTGTGCTTTCTCTACTTCCTCAGGTGGTCCTTCTATCTTAATTTTGTCTTCCTTGCCTGTAAACTCTACATTTACCTTTGGCATCTCTTGAGTAATTCTCTTGATGTTCACCCCCTTACGTCCAATGATATATTTATGTATCCAAACCGGAGCTTCTACTACAGCAGTACGAACACTGTTTGCCTTTTCATACACTTTGTTAAGAGCTGTAAGTATAAATTTATATTTAACATTTAACTATACAGTACGATATTATTTACCAATTAAGCAGTAAATAATATTTTATTTACGTAAGTCTCTCAAAATTGCTTACCTTGACCAAGTTTTTCTTGGGGTCCTCTAAGAGTTATTGTACCAGTTGCTGAGTCAGGCGCAGGCATCTCTACGCTCACTCCGGTCGTTTGCAGTATCTCTGCTATGGTACTACCACGAGGTCCAATTACATACTTGTGCTGAGACTTGGGAACTTCTACAGATACCGTGGTACATCTTTTTTCCTACATTAAAAAATTATATGTCATCATATAGTATCATAAAAAATAATACATATCATAAAATATCACAAAAATAAGATGGAAAAAATTTCGTAAAGGTACCATGTCCTTATAAATGGCCTCAATCTTCTGTTTTGCAGCTAAGACTCCTTCTTTCTCACCAGCTATGGTAATTTCATCTTGTTGCACCGATGCAGGAGGGATATTGATGCGAGCACCAGTTTCTGCCATCATGGCATTGAGATTTTCATTGTGTGCACCATATATGAATGGGTGATATATTTTTGGCACAGTGATTCTTTCAAAAGCTTTCCTAGACTGCAATATTCATAATACAAAAATTGGTGAGCATACATTTGCAACATATCTAATTTCCAATTAATCTAAAAATTTACCTGTTCATCAGAAATAACTCTAATTTCATGTTCAGCTTTTTCAATCCCTTCTTTTGTTCCTGTAATTGTTATTATGTCTGATTGATCTTGCATACCAGGGACATTAATCTTTGTAGCAGTTTTCTGCTCCAAATCTTTCAGCCTCTGCCCTTGTTTTCCAAGAATCCAACGATGATGATCCTTAGGAATAATGATCTGCTTACTTGCCTAAAAAAAATATATATATATATAAATACAAAACAGCAATGATTTTTTCCAGACTGTAAACATAGACAAGAGTAAAATAGCTGTAGATATTGAAGAAGTTTTATGTTATGGAGATAAATATATAAAACATGTACACTTGTGAGCTTTTTAAATTTACACATATTTAGTAAATATTTACATTTGGTCGGTAAGAGCATAATACCTGAGTTTGAAATGTTGTTAGAATGCGTCGTTTAGCTTCTAGAACTTGATTTTGCTTTCCAGTTATAAGAAACGTCAGAGACTGGTCCTTAGAAGATGCAATCTCAATAATAGTGTTTGTCTCCTTCATAATAGTTTTACATGTACGAATAGATTCACGTTCCCCAAATTTATCACTATGATCAAATTTGCGCTCTTCTCCTGGTACACGGAACATCTGTGTAGAAACAGGATATAAGATAAACAAATAGAACAAGTAAATTTTTACAAGTAAATTTTTATAAGTAAATTTTTACAAGTAAATTTTTACACAAATTTAGGTTGAACATACCTGGGTAATATTTATACGTCCAAGTTGTAAGTTGTTGTTTATAGAAAATATGTTTAATTGACCAGAACTGGAGCTAGCCGATTCGGGGAGGACAGGGAATGTCTCATCGTAAGTAGGTGGCTCGTAGGCCGTTCCCTCTTCCATTACTGACTGCTGCTGCATTTTGGGGTTGTCCTGTTTCGTGCCAAGTCCTTACAGTAGCACTATAATACAAGTGAAAACATTCTGTTTTTTTCTAACAGAATAAATATCAAAAGTAAAGATGGAATAATACAAATAAATACATATATATGCAGTAATTTATAACAATATCACAAGACAGATGAAACAACTCATATTTTTATTATACATTATACATTATATTATACATAGATTACATATTATGTAGCTTTTATGGGAAATGAAAGGAAATATAGTATGCAAAAAATGGAAAGAATATAATATATGGCATAAAAGAATTATATAAAATTAACTTGACTTCAGTCTCTCAAAATGTAGAATTTTGGAGCCTTGATAATATATCCGTTTCGTCTTCCGTTAAAACTTGATTTCAGTCTAATTCTCCATAACTATATCACGTAATATCTCTCCAAAGTATTAATTTTGCGACATAATGAAGAGAAGATGGATTATCGCTGAGCAAGAAGTTGGTAGTTACGGCGAAGATAAATGTTCTCCCGAGTGACCCGATAATCGCGAGGGCCGCATCTTCGGAGATCTTAACGGACGATAATCGAGCCGTCGTACGCGATTTCGCAATGTATGCGGGACATTTTTTTCGTCTATTTAACTCATTCACAGCGAGATTCAAGTTTCCAGACGGGTCTCGCGATTCCACGCGAATTCGGTCGGTTCGCGAGTCGCATGGCGCAACGGCTCATGACATCGCAGATTTTTCAGGGCTCGCTCGAATTTTCAAACATCGGACGATCGTTAATGAGGGATCGACGGGCAAATGTGCGTTGAGTGCGAGCATGTCAATGACCAGTGTGGCTGAGACGATGACCACCATATGGAATGGAGCGTTAACTTGACACGTCACGAGACGTCGCTAACCTCTCGCGTCGGAGGAACATCTGCACGTCGCGACACCGAAATCGGACACGGGCACGGCAGGAAAAGCGCGATGGAGACGGAGACGACACGAATGGAGAACGCGACGAGTATCCGGAGTATCGCGCACGGTGCTACCGAGGGTCCGCGTACGTCGAGCGAGGAGGAGAGCACGCGTCTCACGCAGCCACCAGCAGGCAGCGAGGCAAGGACAATTTTGAAATTGGTACTTACTCTACCGTAATAAAGAAATCCGGCCCAGTAATAAACGCGTATTACGTAGCCAGTTTAACAATGGTTTGCCTGAAACATTTACAATGACGATTACGAGGGATGAACAACGCACTCCGTGACGCGAGATCTAATTGAATTAGCGTGCAACGAATTATCGCTCATTACTCGAGACTCACGACTTTCCTTACCGGTAACGCAAAGTGAAATGAGACTGAACGAGACGGAGCACCCTCGGACGGCGAAAAGTCACCAACGGTCTAGAGAATACGTACGGTGGGATTGCGTTACCGCGATACCAATGTCGCGATGGATGAATCGTCGAGAGACAAATCTGTCGGGACGAATCCCCTAAATTCTTTCGTCATCTTTCGCGTGTGTCGACTGCCGACTCGAGAGCTTGTAGGTAATCCTTCGCAAAAAATCGTAACACATGAGAACTATCTCGCGGAGGATTCACGTTATATACTCGAATACACGGCGTTTCAATATTTCAGAAAAAAAGTCGGCTGAGAGGAGATCCCAATACCACCATATCTTGCGATATCGATATCGATCATGTAGCTTTTCCCTAGACGCGGAATCGTGGACAAGTGAACAATGGCCGCGTTCAGTAGAACAAAGTGATCAGAGAGCGCTTAGTGATTATTGTCTGTGAATGGAGCATTCTTTTAGATTCTTCATAGACCCAGAAGTATTTACCAATCAGGAGCGAAATTCAGTGGAAAATCTAGTAATGTTGCCCAACTGTTGAGTCTGCTGAATGCAGTCATTGGCTGCGTTCAGAAAACACAACGGTTACACAACGGTTGAATAATTCGTCAACGTTATTGGTCTGAATGTAAGGATCTAACAGTAAGGACCAATAGTTACTAAGCGCTCAGTGAGCGCTTTGTTTTCTGAACGCAACCATTTTCACTCTTTTCAAGTGAAAGTTTCATACTTTCTTTTTGCAAAAAGTTACACGGTTGCTGAAATCGTCGAGAGTTCACGTGAAACATTTTTTCTCATTTTTCACAACAAGTTACGCGATTACATTGCTCTTCTAGGAAGCAATTCACACTGGACATTGAACGCGGTATGAATCAGCCATTACTTACAAGTGTCCCTATCACAGCTGTTACTAGTCAGCAATGCTATTTGACAGCTTGGGCTTTAATCCGTGAACAGACGGTCTCTGCGCTGATTATGTTATAACTTGAGTAAACATCCGTGGTTGCTGTGCCGTATTTTCTGTCAGAATCGTGGGATGAAATTTGGCCGATAGTTTTGCGTAGATTATGCATTAATGCATCAGCCAACATTGACGGGCGCGTGTTACCTCGATTATCACCGAACACGGTTAATAATGCAGCTGACTCGAAATCAGATGACATGAGACTTGTGCGCACAGTGATGAGGAAGCGCGATATTAATCGCTGCCAGGGATACTTGCCGTTATCGAAGAGCAAAGATGTTCGTCAGAGATCCCTGTGGCATCATATGCATTATCGTAACTTACATAGCGGTGTTTTACGCTGACTACGTTGTGGTGCGATGGATCGTGTTGCACACTATGCAAGACAGGTTTGTACGATGATTGACATTGCAGCAACTTTGTTGTCTGCACGTCGACAAATTTTGCGTATCAGAGGTAGAAGAGAAAAACTGTGATGTCCACAAGGAACACCAAGTATACTTTCATTGGTACTTGAGACGCCAAAGTATAGCGTTACTTTTCAGATTCGTTTACTCTCAGGCTTGGGAATCTTTGCGTATCTTTCTTAATTTATAGTACATAAAATTGTAATGATTTTGCCATGTATATATGTTTATAATTATTATGATCAAATCCTGATTGTTGGTTTGCAATGTTATCTTCTTCCTAGTGTATGGGGCCTCTTCCACATAGTAGCATTCAATACTGTTGTGCTTTTCCTAATGATGGCACACTTGAAAGCTGTCTGTAGCGATCCTGGTATAGTACCTCTACCACAAAGCAGAATGGACTTTTCTGACATACATGTCTCTGGAGGAAGCGATCATGATGGTGATGAGAAAGATGACTGGACAGTGTGTACTAGATGTGAAACATACAGACCACCTAGAGCTCATCATTGCCGTATTTGTAAACGTTGCATCAGAAGGATGGACCATCATTGCCCATGGTAATGATAAATTATCATACAATCCTTCAAATATGAATATGCGATACAATCTTTAAAATATTTACTGGTCTCCATGATATAATCCATAATGTTAGTATCATAAGCAGTTGGCCAATTCATTTATGAATTCAATTTTAATTTGTTTTAAGTTAGTAATAAAATGTTATGTGTTAAAGGATTAATAATTGTGTCGGCGAGAGGAATCAAAAATACTTCATACAGTTTCTGGTATATGTTGGTGCATTAGCTATATATGCTATTATCTTAGTTATTTTATCATGGATCAACGACTGCCCACAATGCAATAATGACATTGCCATCAAGCAAAATCGCATGTACGTACCTGCATTCTTACAGAGATACTTTACAACAATTGAGAGGCTTATATTGCTATGTGTCTTGCAGCTTACATTGTGTGATATTAGTCTTGGAATCGGCACTATTCGGTATGTTCGTCATAGCGATATTGGTTGATCAGTTTCAAGCGATCCTAGGTGACGAAACTGCTGTGGAGCGTGTACAAGGAACCCAGCGCTACCATAATAAGCACGCATCACGAACGTTTGCGCTTTTATCTCAAGTGTGTGGGAAAAGTCATCCGATATTTTGGTTATTTCCTTGCCACAATCCGCCGCGTTATTCTTTCAGAAAAGATGCGTATTTAATCGACCATATAGTATAAAATTAGATGAAATGTATTACATCTGCACGGTATTTTAATTTTGTATTATTATAATTTTTATAATGATTTAATAGTGATTCATTCCTTGAATTTGTGTATATTAACACACATTTGTACGAATTACTGATATATAATATAGATTCAAGACTTGTAGCTATAACGTTTCTACTGCGTGAAAATGGAGTATTTATATCCTGTCTATATTAAGAGTATCATTGCTATGAAATATATATATATATATTAATATATTAAAACAATATATTTCATTATTTATTATATATGATTACAGATAAGTTCAAACTGTGAAACCAATAATAGCTTTAATTAACGTATGCCTATTTATTTTAAAGAATGTGGCAATAATATATACGTAATTATTATATTCTACATTATGTTAATATTGAAGAGATTTTTTTATTTTTTGAAGCTGAAATACATAAGTGACATTTTAATAATAAAGATTGATTCCTTAATTTAAAACGATTATTACTAACAATTCTGTTATCTTTAAGTAATAATCATTTTATTTGTTTACGAGGAATGTGTATTGTACTTAAAAAAATAAAAGATGATTTTACTAAACTAAAAATTTGTTTTAAGTATATAATTAATATTTAAACAATTTCAATTATTTTAATAACAATTTTATCACTGTATTTTATTTTTACTGTTTGGATCTATATTTGGAACTTATTACACCCAAAAATTATTACAACTTTTATTCTGTAGCTAGTCGACTTCAAAATATTTACAAATCCCTTTGGAGTATTATTTTTAGGTATAGAAGATCAATCTTGACAATATTTGCTTAGATATTTGTAAAAGTTACAAAATTGTAATTATTTGATATTATGTTTTGACTTTATTATACAAAATATCGCAATGATGCAACATTGTCAAAACAATATTATTATTATTCGAATAGAAAATCGGCTGCAGAGACTCATTAATAAAAAAATGATAATATTTGTTACATCACTGATAAATGGTGCTACTTCTTTTGTATAAAGAATTTTGTATTTATTTCAACAGTTTTCATATTATTTTCTTCCAGGAGTTAACGATATTTTATATTAAAATTGAATTCGTACATAACTAAAAACGCGGGTGATATCATCCGGAAGCTAACGATATTTTATATTAAAATTGAATCCATACGTAACTAGAAATGGGTGATATCACTTTGATTATTTTGACATCGATTATTTTTATTTTGCAAAATCGATTATCGTATGATATTTTTCATCTTAATTATTCCCTAATTATTTCCTAGACGATAATTTTTTGTTCGATGTAACTAGAATTGTTACTAATGCCGTTTCAGTTCGTTTGTGAAAAAAAACTTTTGAACTAGTGTATATTAGTTTAATAAGTTGAAATGAAAAAAAATACATTTGTGTTATTAAACATGCTTCAAATAAAATATAACGGAGTTTATTTACTGCATAACTTTATCCCTTTATTTTTAAACACTGTAAAAATAGTTTTTCTAAATGGGGTTATTTACAATATTACTAAGATTTTAGTTACTATGCTATAGCGACATCTACAATAGTACTTGGATCCATCAGTTTCCTCTCTATATTCGAGTATTGGTTGTGAATTTTCACTGACTTGAACGGATCTCTGATTTTTGTGTATTTTTCACAATTCCACATTTTATGTGAACATTCGATGAATAGCATGATGTTTACATCAGCTTACATTGTATTAATATGAGAGCATCTTATTATTAATTACTTTAATTGAATAATTAAATATACAAATAGATATCTGTTCGCATTATTTAAAATACTAAGCATTATGAGTAATAGTGTGAGAACTTCAATTTTAAAAAAGGTATCCTTACAATTATAAAATATTAGAATTATCAGTTACATTTAATTTTTGTGGAATCTATTTCTTATATTACATTCTTTAATTATTTTTTTACTTATTTTTAGCTAACGGAATCTTTACAAAATATTAATAATATAAATGTACATAATATTGCATCTTATTTGCATCTAGAAGCAAACAAAGGAAATGGAATATATTCATTTCTACTTCCTCTGAAAAGCAAATATTTTGATATACAGAATGAAATATATAAAATCATAAATAATAATCAAGATGATATTTTCAGCAACATCAATTTAAAAAGTCATGTAATTTCTTTTAATGTCTCCAGAGAAAAATGCATTAAGAATATTTTGGAACATAATTGTTCCACAATATCAGCTCCAACTTTCATAAATAGTAAAAGAAATATAATAGTAGAATTTAGTTCACCCAATATTGCAAAACCCTTTCATGTAGGACACTTGAGGTCCACAATTATAGGAAATTTTGTTGCTAATATCAGTAGTTTTGTAGACAATAATAATGTCAAGAGACTAAACTATTTGGGTGATTGGGGCACACAATATGGTTTAGTTCAACTGGGGGTCAATATGGCAAATATTGATGAAGATGAGATGAAGAAAAGCCCTATAAAAGCATTGTACATAGCATATGTTACTGCCAATAAATTGGCTGAAACAGATCCTTCTGTGTTGGAACGTGCGAGGGAAATATTTAATGACTTGGAAACTGGAGCAGGGGTTACGGGTGAACAATGGAAAGTATTTAAACAATATACCGTCGAAGAATTAAAGCAGATTTATGGTAGAATTGGTGTCACATTTGACGAATATCACTGGGAGTCAATGTACAGTGCTAAAAGTATGGATAAGATAATTAAATTAATGGAAAAGATGCAATTGTTAACAACAGATGAACAAAACAGAAAAATCATAAATCTGGGCAATGGAAAAAATATCCCTGTCATAAAGAGCGATGGATCTACCTTATACATAACTAGAGATATCGCAGCAGCTATAGACAGATTTGAGAGGAATAACTTTGACTGTATGTATTATGTGGTGGATAACACGCAAGCTGGACATTTCTCAAATTTGCTAGAAATACTGAAACAAATGGAAATACCATGGGTAGAAAGATTAAAGCACATAAGGTTCGGCCGAATACACGGTATGCGTACAAGAAAGGGAAATGTAATGTTTCTAGAAGATATCTTGAATACTGCCAGAGACACTATGAAGCAGAGACAACTGGACTCACCCAGTACGTTAATATTAATATTTTGGATTACAATAGCTATATACAGGGTGTCTTAAAAATACCGGAACCCCCGGATAACTTTGCAGGATCAAGTTTTCATGAAAAACTTTAAGTACAAAAGTTGTAGAAAATCGAGTAACGGACTTGATGATGACTTTGAATTTGACCTTGGCCATAACCTTCAAGGTCATTTGGAGGTCAACTTGCGTTTTTTAAATGGGAACCTTTACTTTTTATTACATTGTTTTTTTCTACCAATTAATTTGTACAACTTTTGTCTAAGACATTTTGATTTGCCTAATATTTTTTGAAATATTTGAGGAAAACTTGATAACTTTTTTAATATTTAACTTACGATATCTCGCTAACTATTTGTCGGAAGAAAAAGTGGTACTAGACTTTCTTGCTTTATTTAGTCTCAAGAATATATTGTTACTATAGTGCCCTGATTTTTGTTAATTTGATGATTTTGAAATTTCCAAAAATCAGTAAGCTGCTGCCAAATGACCTCGAAGGTTATGGCCAAGGTCAAATTCAAGGTCACCATCAAGTCCGTTACTTGATTTTCTATAACTTTTGTACTTAAAGTTTTTCATGAAAACTTGATTCTGCAAAGTTATCCGGGGGTTTCGGTATTTTTAAGACACCCTGTATGTAGATGTAGTTGTATTAACAAGACTTGCTTTTAGCCACCAAGGTTCCCATGAATTTGACGGATAATAGCTCGGATATATTGGGCATTTCTGCAATGATGATTAATGATTTGAAGAAAGATCGGCAACGAGATTACACGTTCGATTGGGACGCAGCATTTGACGTAAGCTAGCCGCGGATTATCGCGAAACAATTTTACGTGCGATTTATTAATCTCTTAATTCGTTTCTTTCGTGTAAGGTCAGTTGAAAGGAAACACCGGTGTAAAATTGCAATATACACACTGCCGTCTGGTCAACTTGGAGCGCAACTGCGGCGCAATCTTAACTTCCGAGTGCGAGCCAAGCCTTTTACAAGAAGAAGTCGTCGACGATCTAATCTTGCTAATTGCCAAGTTCGATGAAGTAATATTGAAATCATACAAAGAGATGGAACCATGCGTGTTGACAGCATATCTCTTTAAACTGAGGTACGTGTAAGTTCCACCAAGTTCTCCATGTTTGACCACAGCTAAAGCTTTGTCTTCTTTTATACAGCAACACAGTTAATAGGGCTTTCAAAACGTTGAGAGTGAAAGACGAACCGACGGATGTTGCTAGCCAGAGATTGCTGCTGTTTCATGTTGCTAAAAATGTCCTCGCGCAAGGCATGAGATTACTCGGCCTAACGCCTTTGGAAAAAATGTAATGAAACGAAGAAACAAAGAAGATGAAATGTAGTGCGTAGCGTTTTTAATCCCAACGCCGTCTGTACAAAATGTTATAAGATCTGGCGTGAGCGACTGCTATGTGTCATAAAAAGAAGAAGAAAAGAGACGATTTTTCAGATTGTACAATGATACTTTTCAATAATATCGTTTCGTACGAATTTATTGTATGTAATGTGAGAAGTACATAATGTTAGGATAGATGGATCAACGTTTGTTCCAGGTGAACTTCCTTCTGGCGCCTTCTTGACCAAACTTTTTCCTCTCGCGTCTTCTCCAGTCCCTCGTTAGAAGTCCAGCTGTAATTCAAGATGATAGTTATTACATTTTTTATTATCCACGTGTGCGTGTATCTCCCTCGAACATACGTCGAAATACACTCGCAGATTTCTTTATCGGGAATCGATAGTTCCTTACCAACACGCATCCTTTCGACCATCGATTTATCAACAAAGCTACGTAAGCCCCACGAAATACCCCAACGTATAGCACCCGATTGACCAGTAGGTCCTCCATTGGCAATCGTAACTTCAACATCAATTTTATCCATCATGTTCGTGAATAATAATGGGAATACAATCTGAAACAGATGCAATAGAAAAAGGAAATCGTGTGAGACAACCTTACAGACTCATCGTGACGTCCGAGCAACGGTTAAAGGTCAAAGTTAATTAAACTGAAGAAACATACGTTACAACTCAGGTCTGTAGGAACGCGATAGTAAATTGGAAAAATCACAACAATTTTTGTACGCAATATCAATGGAAAAAAAAAAAATCATCTCATCTGCTACAAGTTATACAAGACTACATTTAATTGATTGCCAAACTGGAGAAGTCAACTTGTACACATAGTATCGATGGAAGAAAAATATTTTCTTCTAAAAATTACACAAGACCACTTTTTATTACTTAGAATAAGAGATTAAATTAAATTGTCAAGAACGTTCGTTAATAGGGATAAACAGGTGATCTCGTAGGTAATAGCGAAAAACTCGGTGATTGACTGAATTTCATGAATTATACACAATGTAAAGTTCCCATTGAACTACCGGATCGCTCTGACGGCAAATCGTCTAGTTTATGACGAGGTACGGCCTCTTGCTAATGTCGTTATAAGAGTCTTCAGCATTTTGTTCATTTCCATTAATTCCACTTTTAACAATTTCACAGCGTCCTCGTTCATTTTCACCGTGGTGACCAGTCTCTCGATCGCCATGTGCACAGCAGCGTCAGAGAGCTCCTCGTTCTGCCGCTTCACCCAAGCGACGTGATCGCTCAGGCTGACGTCGTCGTTCATGAAGGGGATGTTCTTCTGCGCTATTTCGTAAGCGGCCTTCAATATATCTTTGGGCAATCGTTTCTCCAGAGGATTCAGCGGCTTCACCACGAGCACTCGTTTTCGATTCTCGACGTCGATCTTGTGGTCCGACATCCATTTGCGGAAAGCGTACGGGATCTTCGCGTTGTGCAGTATCATTTCCGTGAAGAGTATCAGTTTCGTCTGTCTCACCAGCTTCGTGAGCCCAGCGTGGTTCCTCAGACCCTGTATATCGTGCACGGCAATGCCGACCAACAGGTTCATCAAGATCACGGTGACAAACACTATGAATAGCGTGAAAAGAATCTGCGAGCACACCGACAGAGGATGATAAATAACAAAGGAGCCAGTCGCCGGCTCGTCCGACTGATTAATGAGCCCCTCAAAGTCCAGCTCACCGGCCATCATCGCCAGGACTTTGATCAGACCGGTGAAGGGATTGCCGAATGCGGGTTCACCCGAGAATATGACGCAGAAGCTGATGGTGAAGCCGATCAGCAGTCCTGAATAGGCCAACAGAAGCTTGGCGAATTCGAATTGGATGTGAGTGAACATGGCGACGTAGGTGCCGAAGGCGGGCAGTTGGCCCACCATCAGCATCAGGTTGGTCCACGCGCAGAGTATAGCGAACGCACCCACGTAGTTCTGCCAGTCGTAAGTGCGGCCGGTATAAATGAAGGACGTGACGAATATGCTGACTATCACCACACCGTCCAACACGTTGTCGATGTTGGAGAAGTACTGGATCGCCGACTTGTGGACCATGAAGCCGATCACCTTCCGCGGTATCGTGATGCACGTTAACGCCAGCGCAAGATACCATTCGATCTCGATGACCGGTCGCCTGAAGAGGAAGGAGATCTTCTTGCCGCTGCATATCTTCGAGTTGTTGGTCTCGTGATTGTAACACTTGTAGGCGAGCGCGGTTAACACATAGGTGGTCATGCAGATCACCGTCATCGCGTACAGGAATATTCTCAGCAGGTAGACCTTGCGGATCTTCTCCCACTTGAGGTGCAAGAAAGCCATAACCAGCGGATGCGACAGCAGGTCCTTCCGGTGCTCCTGCACGAAGGTGTTGATGAAGCTGGTCTCGCACTGGTTGTTGCTGGGGAAGAGGATGTCGAAGTGCAGCTTCATCTCGAACTCCCGGTTGTGCGATACCGGCCGGGTCAGCCTGATGGAGGCGTCCAGTCGTTGGCGGAACACGTGCAAGGACTCCGGGATCTTCTTCAGTATGACGTTCAACGCGGACAGCCCGGTGCACGTGGTCGCGCTGATGTCGGCGCCGGCCCAGATGAGCGCGTCGACGCAGCGCGATTGCTCGTTCAAGGCGGCGATGTGCAGCGGTGTGAAGCCGGTCTTGTCGGCGGCGTTCACCAGAGCGCCGCGCTTAAGCAGCAGCTGCACCAGCTCGACGGACGAGTCAGTGCTCATGACGGCGAAGTGCAGGGGCGTCCGGTACTCCCGATCCACGGCGTTGATGATATTGGCAACCGCAGCGCCGGCCGACAGCAGCTCGACGCAGGCCATTGACTGGACGGAACAGGCCACGTGCAGCGGCGTCTGGCCCAGGTGGTTCTTCTCGACCACGCTGGCGCCGCGCTCGAGCAGCACCGTCACCGTCTCCACGGCCTTCGCCCTCACGGCGCTGTGCAGGATGGGCTCGACCATTTCTTGTTGACCGGAGTAATTCAGCCTGGCGCCGTAGTCCAGCAAGGTGGCCGCGGCGTGCCAGCTGTTGCCAAGGGCTACCACGTGGAGTATCGTGTAGTGGTTGATCAGGTTCTCATAGTTCACGTCGGCGCCCTTCTTGATGAGGTACTCCACGCAAGCCACCTTGTCGCCTAACGAGGCCGCCAGCAGAGCGTTCACGCCGGAACGCGACTCCACGTAGTCGTGCCGCGCGCCAGCTTGCTCCAGCTGCGGCAGGAGCTGCAGCAGGCCGCGGTAAGCAGCCCAGATGTAGGCGACGTTCCGCAGTCTCTCGCTCTTGCACGCGCTCGGCAGCACGTCGCACTTCTCCATATGCAGCAGCAGCCTCGTCTCCGCCGGGCTGACGATAGACCATATGGCCGAGCGCAGTCTGGCGCCGTTCACGTAGGGATGCCTGCACTCCCCGTTGTCGAAGAAGAGAGACTCGTCGGCCGGCGGCGGCTCGCCGGCGTCGATCTCCAGCTGACCGGCGTTCGCCTCCGCCGCGGCTCCGTCGCCGCTCGCGACCCTCCGCGGGTTGTCTCCCCTGTCGTATATGTACCTCAAGGACCTGTAAGTGGAGGCCAGTCTCACAGCGAGAGGCTCGTCCTTGAGACGGCTGTTCAAACTTCCGCTGCAGTATGTGTGTTGGTCTCTCTCGCTGACTATCGGCACTTTCAACAGGTCCAGCTCGAGGTCCACCTTCGCGTTGGCGTTCCGCAAGTTTCGCTCGTCCATGCTTGCTGGTGCAATTTTTACCTCGACTTACCCGGTGACTCTTCCCGAATCATAAGTCTGTTCTTTTCAGGTGAGCCAGGTCGGGCCGTGCGCCGTTAGACTGAAGCAAGAATGTGAACTAACGTCGAGAGGAAAAGGCACATCGCTGCAGCGTCGGTTCCGCCGAAGGGACCAGCAAGCTTCATCTGCGAAGATGATTCTGACGTCGGCAAGATCGTCCCTTCTGCGCGTTAATTTCTCCGCAGGTGCGTCCGCGCGGAGCAATTCCCGACCCGGGCTTATCTCGCCATCCGCGACGAGGCAATCTCGCCCAGCACTCCTCTGTCGCCACAGCGGAGTTATTATCGTGTGGGTGTGCGTTATTGTTCAATATTAGCGTGAGCGATTCGATAATGGAGCGTTAAGTATTATCGCACCGTCGTACGCGATGACTCGCACCGAGGAACATCCCAGTTGCCGCGTCTTCGCCGAGTCACCTCCGCCTCTCCTCGTCGCTCGCTCCCTCGGCTGTCACGTCACGTCCCCGAGTCGTTTAGGTCATTTTAAGAGAGGTCAGCTCTTATCGCGTTGCATCACGGTCTCGACCACGACCGAGTGACTTATATCCGAGCACCTTGTTGCACTGATTCGATCATGATTTGCCGCTTGCCGATTCTCTCTCTCTCTCTCTCTCTCTCTCTCTCTCCCTCTCTCTCTCTCTCTCTCTCTCTCTCTCTCTCTCTCTCTCTCTCTCTCTCTCTCTCTCTCTCTCTCTCTCTCTCTCTCTCTCTAACGGGATACGCACGCTCGGCACGCGCGAGATACGGCTAATAAGGCTGAAAGCGGACCAGGAGAGCTACTTTCTCGAAGTACCACTTGTCGTAATAACGGCATTAGGCACGTATGTTTACAAATGCTAGGACCACCTGCTCAGGCTGACTCAGGCCGACTCGGGCGATAAGACGAGCGCGAGTCTACGAGGAAGATTTCGAACGCTCGCGGGAATGCAGCCGCGCCGCCGGAGACCGTAATTGTTTCGCAGCTAACGCGACACGTGACGATTGCAATCGGACAAGGAATGCGAGGCAGGTAGTTGTACCCGCGACTGGCTCGGCCAGACACTCGCTGGTACGTCGAAACGCTGGATGATGAGTCGGCGACGTAACGTATTGTCCCGTGTTTTCTTCTTCTCACCAACACACCGACGCACTGTCTTCTCTCATCCTCGCCGCCGAGAGCGTTTGTCTTCGTCGCTTGTGTCCTTCCGTTTCGTATTATCGTATCTCGAGGCGATGATTAATGCGCGCAGAGACTGTTTGCAGTCGAGCTCTCGAAGGTGTCCGAAAGGAAAACCGATTTCGCTCATCCAGTCGCCGCGTGGAGACGATCAGCTCGTCTATCATCACTCGGCGCTCCTGCGCGAGCATTACCCACCGCGGAGGACCTATCCGGTTCGTACGATCGCGCTACAGGTACTGCATGACGCGCCCGGTGGATCGTGCGGGAAGAGGAGTTCGCGCGCGAATTCCGAGTCTGGGGGGAAGAGAGCGCAATAAATAATATATATAAACATAAAGAGATATATAGGTCGTAGAGGCGGAGGTCTGCTCCGCGCATACTAAGTCGCGAACTGCCCTTCCGCTCAGCTTCAGATTAAACCGCTCGACAGCTGAACGCCGCTCTCGCGCGATCTTTATCGCCGAGATTGTTGCTGTTGGCGTTGTTATTATTATATCAGTTATCGGTGAGAAGCCGCTATACGTCGCAGATATCTGTCGTTATCAATCGGGTACATCGATAAGGTCACACTCTCCTCGTCAAAAATTTCTGTAAAGAAATCCCCCCTCCTCCTCTCTCATCACATGTGCTGCGAATGTTTATTTGGTTCTTATTAAGTTATTCGCTGCAAACAATAGCTTCTCTGCTTTTCATTTAATGTTCAATAATAACGAAACGCTTGTGATTGCATTTTGTTTGACTTTTTTATTCTTAAAATGAAAAAAGAAATATGTACCGGGATGAAACTTCACGCATGACAGCGTTAACGCTTTTCGTTAACGATTTTCTTTGATGATAGCCTTCAAGGGTTAAGGAAGATCGTGTCCAGAAAGAATGGAGATGGTGAAGAAATTAATCGGGTTGTCGATATTGATAATCAACGTACCCAAAAAAAGTATTCTATTTGTAAAGTGATTTTTCCCATAATCTCACCTCTAAGCGAAGCCTTTTACAGAAAAAGGATTCCTCTTTCGATGGAGCGGTTAAAGTGAACCTAACCATTCGTCTAAAATTTATTAGATATTCTGTTTTCCTCTTATTTCAAAATTTCCACTTTTATACTCTTAAAATTAATTTCCTCTTGTATGAAGAGGAATATAATTGATTTGAATGTCGGCTTTTTTCGTTCAGTCATGCTCTATCTCTAGACATGAACAATAGAATAACTCATAAGCATAGAATGCTCATAGGTCAGAATATTTGGGACGCTTTTTGAAGAAAGGTATGTATGTTGCTGTAACATAACGAAGATAATTTACCCATATTTGATCAAATACAGTTTATAATCTATTGTAAGAAGGTGAATAATATATTCTCTCTTTTAACTATGTTTCGTACAATTGGTTATGATGAACATCTTTGTAGCTGTGAAGTTTATAACACCTAACTGGAAATTTATTTGTTATGATGATCTTATTTCATTCCTGCCTACTTATTGCAGAATTGGAACCAGTATATTTGTGTATATATATATATGTATAATGAAAAGTAATATATATATATATATATTACTTTCATTATACATTATACTAATTTTTTCAAATCAACTAGTATAACCAGTAAGAATAAAGTAAAATAAATAATAATCCTCTTAATTATTTTTGAAATTACTTTTTTTGGGGTGATAGTACTAGTATATAGTCTAGTATTGCAATATATATTATCTAGTATAGTATATCATCTAGTATATAATATATATTACAAATTATTTTTCGTCATACATTATAATAATTTTTTTCAAATTAACTAGTATAACCAGTAAGAATAAAGTACGAACAGTAAGAATAAATAATAATCCTCTCAAAAAAGGATTAAATAATCTGTGTATAAGAGGAAATTTATATTAAAATCAATCAGATTTGCATTATACGTGTAACATATAATTTCTCTAACTTGAAAAATAATGCGTTTATAATATTTTCCTCTTAATTTTAGAGGAATCGTCTTGAGGTCATATATAAGAGTAAAATCTTCTAAAATTTAGATGACTACGCTTGTTCTGAAATTACTTTTTTTTGAGTGACTAAATAGCTGATGCTCGTGATAGTATGTGAGATTTAATATTTCAAACGCGCTAATCTCCCCCAAACTGTACGAAAATCCACACGCAAGGCCTCAATGGACCGATTGATCTTTCTCGACTATTGGACCGCTTTTATTTCGCTTCTTCGTTGTGCCTTCCGTTTTTCTCCTTGTCCAGCTTATTCGCTCCTCGTCGGACACTTTTCAAGCGTTTTCTCCCGTTTTCGCGCCGTAATTGAATTCCTCATAGACCTTCCGAATTCAAATGCACCTAGCGAGGCGCCTTTCACTGTAGACCGCGTGATCGCGAGTGCGACATCACGACTCCTTTGCATAATCCGCGATTCTGTATTCATTTTAGATACACGCTGTATCGCGCGAGTCATCTGAACGTACGGTATATGCGAACCATTGTACATGAAATATGAGTGTATTAATAAGTCTGATATAAAAACAGCCGCGGCATTGAAATCGGAGGCGCGAAAAAACTTGTCTCGCGATCGGCGCGAGTTAACGCCGTAGAAATCTCTCGAGTGAGTGAGCGAGCGAGATATCTTCTCGTGCAATTTTTCATCTTCCAGTCGTCCAACTTGAAGGTCTGGGAGACGCAAAATTGTCCGAGAGGTAAGACGCGCGGCCGCATCCGCGCCTCGAATCGTAACCCATTAAATTCTCTTGCGAGAGATGGATTCGTGATTCGACGTCCTCGTTTGCGGACGTCGTTGCCGGGTTTACAAGCAGGTCCTATCTTGAAAGTCCGAGTTTTTTTTTTTTGCGAGGAGAATTTATGCAGATCGAAACCGGTTTCGGCCGTCGATCTACGCGTATACCGTTAATGTTATTTGTATTCTTTGAAATCCTCCTCCAAGTGAAACTCGACTAGTGAGGCAACCCTGAGACGTTTCTGCCAAAATCACTCGTAGTTTGCCCGCGCAGTTCACGTCTCGCGTCTCGTCTCGATAGAAAATTCACGGCGCTTCTCACGTTTTTCGCAAGCGCAACTTCTCACCGCGACCTTCCGACGCTTGGTTGACTTGAAGCAACTTTGTGAGCAAGTTGAGAGAGATAGATAGTTTATTCACACCCTGGGGAAACAACCCCTTAGGTAAAAAGAGAGAGAGAGAGGGGGGGGGAGAGAGAGAGAGAGAGAGAGAGAGAGAGAGAGAGAGAGAGAGAGAGAGAGAGAGAGAGAGAGAGAGAGGGGATATTCACTGATCGCGGCAGATACGTTAGAAATTACTATTGTTGAAGAATTATATAGGGTGTTCGGGATTTTTAGGAAACGGAAAATTATGAAAATTAATCAGATCAAACTGAGAGTCGAAGACCATTTTGTAAAAATCACAATAGTTATTAAATTATTAATGAAAATGACTACATCTGCGTGTCTAGCGGTAGATATGAGTACATTGAACTTTGAACTCTAAACCTTGAACTTGTTGCACAATGGCCGTCATATAATTGTAGGATAGGTCATTCTGAACAAAAAAGTCCTTCACCATTTTGCAAATAAGCATGCAAATTTTCAAATTATCAATCAAAAAATCCTCTGTGATCATTTTCAATCATTAACAACTTAATAGCTATTGCGATTTTTGCAAAATGACTTTTACACTTGACTTTTCCTCTCAGTTTGATCCGATTAATCTTCATAATTTTTTGTTTCCAAAAGATTCCGGACACCCTGTATATAAACGAGTAACAAGATAAGAGATAATAGATAAACCAACGTGAATTATAGATGTAAATGATACGCAGACGTCCGGCGTAGGATATTTCTTGGCTGCCTCGTTTATTTCTTCATCTTCTCGAAATGCGTTCCTCATTTGATGCACTCCTTTATGTAGGCGTAAATAATATAATTTATATAATATAAAAAGAGAAGAAAATATAACAGATCCCGCTCGCTGAGAGACTTGCAATTAAGAACAGTGCCGCATGTATAAGCACGTTTCCTCAAGTCCGCATTCCGGCATTCTCAATTTTCAGAGTCTCCGATCGTTGCTGAGCAATCGAATCCTCGAGACTTCGAATTGCTGTGCATTCGTCTCGACGAGTTCCATCCGTTGATCCTCTGCTACTTGTGCGTCTTCGCGAGCTCCCGAAGGAGGGCCTGATTCCTCTCGCAAATCTTCCTGAGCTCGGCGATGTCGTCCTTGAGCCTGTTGCAATCCTGCGTCAGTGTGTCCTCGTCGAAGCCACGCCGGCGGCAGCCGCTGGAGATGTCGCCTTTCATACACGCTTTCGCGTAATAGCCCGCGCCGTAGGTCTTCTTGCGCGACACGGCAAAGTTACTATGACCGTCCCCTTCCTTGGCTACTTTGTAGGCAGCCGAGAGGACGTCGCGCGGCAACCTCGTCTCCCTGGGATTCAGCGGCCGGACGGTAAGAACGGCACGCATCGGCGAAGGCAAGATCAACGCAGACCACCGAAGACACTTGATCAGGCGCTTCGGCAGCAGCGCGAAGAAGAGCGCGACCTCCACGTCGTAGATCAGCTTGGTCTGGCGGACGAGCTTCGCGAGCCCCGCCGTCTTCTGCAGGCCCTTGATGTCGTGCACGGCTATGCCGATCAGCAGGTTCATCAGCACGATCGTCACGAAGAGCAGGAACAGCACGAAGGACAGTTGCGCCGAGATCTGCAGCAAGACCCAGGAGGTGCCCTCCACGTCCGACATGGCGGTCTGAGCGATCGACTCGTTAGACGGGAAGAAGAGGTCCTCGAAGCCCAGCTCGCCGGTCATCATCGCGAGGACCTTGATGAGAGCCGTGTGCGGGCTGCCGAAGGATTTGGAGTGCGGGAAGATGACGCAGAAGCTCGCCGTGAAGCCCACCAGGAGGCAGGCGTATGCCAACAGCAGCTTGAACACCTGAGCCTGCACGCTGGTGAACATCGCGACGTAGGCGCCGAACATCGGCAGCTGGCCAATCATCAGCATCAAGTTGCTCCAGCCGCAGAGGACGGCGAAAGCGCCGAGGTAGCTCTGCCAGGCGTAAGTTTTGCCGGTGTACACGAAGGACGTCGCGAACACGCTCAAGATCACGCACCAGTCCACCAGGTTCTCCGGCTGCGTGAAGAAGTGCCTGACCGACAGGTAGCTGGGCATCACAGTGAACTTGCGGAAGGCCTCCAGTAGGGTGAGCATGACCAACGTGTACCACTGGATCCCCAGCAAGGCCGGGTGCCTGTAGAGGAAGCCGTAGAGCCCGGTGGCTTTGGCGCAGAGCGGCGGGTCGCGCGCGTGGCCGTGCGACTCGTTGTAGCAATTGTAAGCCAAGCCGGTCATCACCCAGCTCGTGAGGATCAGCACGTACAGCAGGTAGAAGAGCAGCCTGGCGGCGTAATACTTCCTGATCTTCTGCCACTTGAGATGGAGGAACGACTGGCACAGCGGGTGTTCCAGGATCTCCTTGTAGCCTTCCTTCACGAAAGCGTCGAGATAGCCGATCTCACCGTGGCGTCGGTGCTGCAGCAACGGCCGGAAGTCCAGCCGCAGCTCCAGCTCGCCCGCGACGACCCCTTGGCGATGTAGGTTCACGGCAGCGTCCAGTCGCCGCTCGAACACGTCCAAGCAGGTGGGTGTCTTGCGTAGGACGATGGACAAAGCGCTGGTGCCGCCGTTGGTCCTGGCGCTGAGGTCAGCCTCGTGCCTGATGAGCAGGTTCACGCATCGCGACAGCTCGTTCGAGGCCGCGATGTGCAGGGGCGTGTAGCCGTACTTGTCGGCCTTGTTGACGTTCGCCCTCCAAGCCACCAGCAGCTCGGTCACGTCGTCGGTCATGAGTGATCGGCTCAAGGCTAAGTGCAAGGGCGACCGACCCTCGTCGTCCTCCGCGTTCGGATCAGCACCGCCCTTCAGCAACGCCTCCACGCATTCCAGGCTGTGCGAACGCGCCGCTAGATGCAAGGCTGTGTGTCCCCGGTGGTTCTGCAGTTGGAGGCTCGCCTTCGCCTCGACGAGGAGCGCGACGTTGTCCACGCAGCCGGCTTCAGCCGCCAAGTGCAAGGCGGTGTCGTTCTTCTGGGTGGGCAGGTCCACCGGGCAGCCCGCCTTCAGCAGCGCATGCAGGCAATCTGAGCTTCCGCCATCGGCCGTGTGGTGAATAGCGGCGAAGCCGTCCGGGTCCAGCCGCTCGAGGTCCTTACTGCCCGGCGCCAACAGCGAGAGCACGCGCAAGGCGTTCGTGCGCGCCGCCACGTGCAGCACCGTCTCCTCGTCTTCCGGGCTCTCCTGAGCGGCGACGCCTCGCTGCAGCAAGTGCTGAGCGACCTCGTAGGAGTCGCCGAAGGCGGCGTAATGGAACGGTGTGTGTTTGAAGCCGGAGGTGACGCTCGCGCCGCGAGCCATCAGCAGCTTCACGCCGTCCAGGCAGTTGCGGAAGGCGCAAAAGTGCAGCGCCGTGAGACCCTGGTCGGGCTCGGCGTAGTCGACGTTGTCGGCGAGCTCGCTCAGCCGGCGGATCAGGTCGACGCGGCCGGCGAAGCTCGCCTGCAGCAACAGCACGTTGATCTCCTGGGGCTTGCAGGCCGCGAGGAACGCCTCCGTGCTCGCCTCATCTTCTGCCCTGCTCAGTTGCTCTAGCTCCTCACAGAGCTGCGACCTGCAGGCTGCCCGGCGCGCGTGCTCCGTCAAGAGGTTCCTGATGAAGTCCTCATTGATGCGCAGGGACGAGCGGTCGATCTCCGTGGAGTAGCCGAACTCGCTGATGCATATCGAGTAGTCCTCCCCAGCGTGAGGCACGCTGTCAGCAGGCACGCATTCGAAACCCTCGTCATCCTCGATTTCGCTGTCAGCTTGCTTGGGCAGCTTGGTGGAGCTGATCCAGCGGGCTAGCAGCAACGAGGTCGCAGCGTGGCGCAGTGACGAAGTCGGCGCGAGCCTCGACGTCCGTTCGCCGGCCTCTTCCATTTATATCGCCGACGAGGCGGCAGAGCGCGGCCTCAAAACACGCACGATGCTCGTACCATCTCCGCCTGTTGCCGTGTTAGGTCTTAATTACCTATAAATGCGACACGTCAATCTCACGTCATCGTATGCGAAGTTCGTTCGATGCACGAGTATTGGCGAGCGAAGCTCTCGCGGGCCGGGCCAACCGAGTTCGCGTGTAGTTGTGTGCGGGTATCATTTTCTTTTTTTTCTTTCTTTCAGCAGCACAAAATATAAATTGCGGTGCCGAAAGTAGTCGAAGAAGAACACGGCGAATCTTTCGTGCCGAATTGGAAGGAAGGCTTAGTCACGTGTTTATCTGTCGAAGCTGTGAGACCAAAATGTTAGTGCGAAATTGATAAGCAGAAATTAGCTTTTTTCAACCTTTTGCACTCGGAGACATCTCGCAGGGAACCTACCAACAGCTCGGCGGCACCTTTTTAGGAAAATATGCAAACAGGAATCGCATCGTATTAAATAGTGTAGTTTTGAAACCAAGTGTCATTTATTGTAATGATATTTGGTGATATTTTATATGAATCTTTAAATATTGAGACATATTTATGATAAAAAATCAAAGTTTTATATCTTATATTTTTCTAAAGTGTGGCAACGTGTGGCAAACAGTCACCGATATGCACTGCAGGTTCGCTTTGCCATAATTCTGCAAACCAAATAAATGAGTCAGAAATTTCCAACTGTAAATTGCGAAATCACAAAATGAAATTTATTAAAAGAATGTTACTTTTTTCCAGTTTTATTTTTCTGACTTAGTGCAGGTAATGATCTGTGCCGCTCGATACTTCAATACGATCTGCTTTCAGCTTTGAAAATCTCTTTTAGGCTACAACAGGCTTGCTTGTTTATCTTCTCAAGTGGCATATTATGCGGTATATCACCAAGAAAACATGTATTTTTGAAAAATTGCGCTCGCATAAGTTTATCCTGTATAATCACTAGAGATGTGCGAACTATTCGAATTTGAATTGAATTGAATCGAATCTAATGTAATTCGATTCGAATCCGAATAATTCGAAACTTTCGAATCGCGAAGATTCGAATACGAATCAAATATATTAGCGTTTACGTACACATTAGCTACAAAACAGGCTATCTGGGCCTGTATGTTTGAATCCGTAACTTGTAATTAACTTAACTTATAATTAATAATTATAAATTAATTATAAATTACTTTAAATATTTTAATATATATTATTTTAAATATTTTACTTTAAGATAATATTACAATATCAATATTCCCTTTCATATTAAAATCTTCCATCATTATTTGCATGTTTAGTCCATCATTATTTGCATTATTATAGTCATGTTAAATTTTTTAATGATTCGATTCGAATTCGAATCAAATTTTATAGATTCGATTCAACTCGACATAAAAATTCTTGATTCGCACATTTCTAATGATCACTAATAAAGCCTTTATGTCTTCTGAAAGGGGATTTCCGAGTATTTTGCTAGACTTACAATGTCCCCTCAGAGGAGACCTCCGAGTACGAAGGATTAATATTTTCAATCTCTTTCGCTTGTTTGTGACTCATTACTTTTTTTCAACCGCTCCTTCACGACTTTAGCGAGTTGGATGAAACGCAACGTTCTAGGACATGCACTTCTGCTTCGAAACGAAGACTATGGACCCGAACTTTGGCAACGTACACTTCAGAAACACTGTAGCATCCGTCAGAAGATACGAGACCGTGCCTCGTGCCAAGTGCGCGCGCGAGTGACAAGGCTGGTCACAACGTCGAAATCCAACGCAAAACGCAATGCGCGCGAGACTCGATTGGAAAATCGGTCAAATAACTGAGAGGAATAGCGGAGCGCTCTCTCGTCGAATCGAGGGTATTTACATCTCTCTTTTTCTCTCTCTCTCTCTCTCTCTCTCTCTCGAGAGAGAGAGAGAGAGAGAGAGAGAGAGAGAGAGACAGAGAGAGCCGGATAAAAACGCTCTCTCGTTATCGGTGTAATGCAATCGAAATCAATGCCGTGCCGATAACAGTTGATACGATACACTAATAACATCAGCAAATCTCAGCTTATTGTGAAGATAAAAGGAGAAGCGGGAGGAGCGAACGGCTCTAACGAGAAACGATATTTTTCGCACTAACGTTTCAGTTACAACGATAATCTTGCGCGAGAAACTATCTAAAAATCGAATACACGAATACAGATTATGTACGAGGTACCCTTCTTAAATATCCTTCGAAGGTAAACACGTGCCTTTTGTGTCAGACCTGTCAGTCGAGTGAAGCGGCCGGCTCTGTAATGGATGAATCAATTTTATACGGTGACGGTTCCTCGAAATTTCGGCTCTAATTTAACTGTTCGATCATCATCACGTGTGCTAGACGGAGATGGCACTACAAGGACTGCGCGCTGCAGTGAGACGGCGCGAGACGAAGCTCGGTAGGCGTTGATGATCCTCTCGATCGCACCTTGTTCTCTCGCCCGACCGGTACACACTGAGAGCGAGGAAACGGACGGCATGCAATCGTTGGTTCCATCGTACCGGTTTTAAGCAGCGAGGAGAGCTTGGGCGCTATTTGCATCCGATGCCTCTAAGCCAGATGACGAAGACGCGCGAAGCGGAAAGATAGTTTCCCTCGAAGGACAATGAACATGTTCTTGTGTTCGCGTTCTTCGCATGATGCGCATCATCGGAATGTCGAATAAATCTCCCCCTCTCTCTCTCTCTCTCTCTCTCTCTTGATAGCCTGACATACGTCTCGTTCACAACGTGTTTTCCGAAATGCCAGTGGTGTCCAATATTTCAAACCTGTCTCGGTTTATTTGTTTCTCTTTTTGTTTCCCACCTGCGATCGTGTAAACAGGATGTCTCCAGTTGTCTCCACAGGACAAACTTGATGCTCATTGTGAGGAAATCGTTGATCCCAAGTAGAGTTCGATGATGTGTTCGTTAAACTATTCAACTAGCTTGAGTGCTAAGAGCGGTGTAGTTCGCATTTATGTCTAAAGATATTTTCAATTAATTTTCCATTCCCTTATTGGCAATTTTAATAGCATTGCAATCAAGTTCGATTTTTTAATGTAAGTTTTCGTACTTTTGATTACAATAATCATGTTTTTTACTTCCAAGAAAGGAATTGAGGGAGTCAATGAAGTAACTCGTGATTATTTTTGTCATACGAGCCATTAATAAAATGAAGTTGATAAACGTGATAACATAGATATTCCGGTAAAGATGAACTGAAAATTGAATTTCACTTAGAATTTTTTTGCACTTAAATACATTACGTGAAATGTATCGGATTATTGTTCTTATTATATCGAACACGCTATAGGATCATCTTATACATCAATAGATGTATGTGTAGGAAGTTGGAATGTTTCCACACAGAAGTGTTGGAATTGGATTGTGAAACTGTGCCTTTCACCATGCAACGTATAAACACGTCAAATAAAAAAAAATAGTACATTCTTTCTCCAGTTACTCACTTTAACTTTAGCTTCTCCCGGAAGTGTTACTACCAAGACGCCTCAGGTATTATGGCGTCATTGTTTATTGTATCACGAATCACAGATATGACGTGACGCTATTCTTTTTGTTGCAGAAATTAATAGGAATTACTTTCGATCAAATTACATTACATGTTAAAAAATATTTCAGAAGGCCAACATTGAAACTCGAAACACTTTTCAACAGAAATGCTGATTTCAATGTGCAAAAATTTTATGTAGAATTTACACGCAGCTAAAGAATTGCACTTTGTGAAGCAACTGAAACTTCAGTTTCTTTCAATATCGTCGTATAAAATCTTAATTTACCTAATAACATATAGACTTTTCACATTACAAAGTTGAGGAATTTCGTAAATGTTTAGAAACAAGTTAAATTTATTTATTATTCTTGGGAAACATAAACTACAAATAAATAAGAAGAGTGATAAGAAAGAAAATAATATCAAGATATGGTACTTACCTGCTCGCGATAATGCATCTCTTTGAAATATGTGATATCTTGTCCATTGATGATCATTTTTCCAGAGCCATTACCCCAAAGTGTTACTTCACCTCTTGAAGATTTTCTCATGCAGTCTAAAATTAGAAATAATGTAAATTTGCTAACATATATGACGATATGTTTTAGTTCTTTATGAACTTTAAAACTATGTTTATTTACTTTTAACAGTGATATATGGTCTTCCTGTGCTGTCATACTCCAGCTACAAACACATAAAAATTCGTATATTAACGAATTTACTTTATATATATATATGTACTTTTTATTTAATCTGTTGCTATATATACAGACATAGACACTTACTGGTGGTATTACTATATCTGTGTGACTAATCAGTGATTTACGATATTTCATAATAAAGTCCTGCGCACGTTTTGATAATGGATGATTACTTAGTCGATCTAATGATGTAATAAGGTAGTTATACTAAAAAAATTGTCACAGTTGTAGATTAAATCATGCATACATATTTTTCACATATTGTCTGTAATATTATTATGTTACTCACATCCATGTCACTAAGAGTTTCAGATATTAATTTTTCCATATCCATTTTTTTTAACCAGGCAGAACTAATTAAATCGCTAAAAACATGGCACAATATATTTATGAAAAGCACATTGTGCTCTTTACTACATAGAATAATGTTTCTAAATTATGTATATGCATACTACAAATGTGTGTGTAACATATTCAGTAAGTATCTGATATAAAAAATCTTACATACATCTTATCCACAGGTAATGTTCCTTGTCTTATTAATGAATCTTCAATGCTATTCAAAGATTGGATTGTTTCCGTAATATGCTGTACATAAAAATATTGTTTAACATAATGCAAGATGTTCCATTTTGTAAGAATTACAACTTACATAAAGTATCTGGTAATAATTTGGTTTATACGTATAAAACATAGAATGATAAGGTCTCCCAGTTTCATCAAATTCTGCTGCTTTTTTGTTAGGAAATATTTCATTTGGATGTCGCATCATTGGCCGTGCTTTAGGATCATGTAGCCCAGATGGAAAAAGATATTCAATTGCGCTCTGGAAATAATAAAAAATTTAGTTTTACATATTATATTAGACATTGGTTAAACTGTTAAACATCGCTTACAATAACTACATACATTTATATCTTCTTGTGTAAAGAACTCTGGATCTTCACCCATCATATTAGCCAAATGCCTTTTGCCTATTTGATATTCTGTGATCTCTTTCTTCATAAATTCATCTTAAGAAATATAATTAATTAGTATATAGAATAATTTTTTAAAAGTGCTAACATTATCAATATGCTTCATAAAATATCAATTTAAAACTTAAAATAAAGTATTACCGTGCTCTTTTATTCGTTGCAAGTATGCCGTCATAGCTTTGCTCAATTTCTTGCTTGGTTTTGTCTTTTCAGATCTTAATATATTGTTGATTTCACTAACGTTTGTTGTGTATGCTTGTGATTTAATATTCTGTAATCACAAGATAATTGTTTAAATTATGAAATTGATACTCATTCAAGTACAATGAAGAATGAACATTGAGTTAAATTTACAATGTTATTGCAAAAATCTATTTCATTAATTATCGTTATTTTAAACTTACCGAATGTTGTGAGGTACCCAGAAATAAAGTGGTAACATTACTAACAATACCGATGAAACGTCGAAAAGGTGGACGTGTGAAAATAGATACAGCCATAATTGCTGCTAACAATAATTAATTAAAATAAACTGTTAATTAATTTATCGTCAATAATTTAATCTTGCACAAGTTAACCTATCAAAACCTTAAATTTGTTCCTTTTGCTTGCACTGGAACGAGAACACGCGATAAAGTTGAAAAATATATACATACTACATTGAAAAATAATTACGATGTCTGAGTGATAAATTCGTCTTAGTTTTCAAGATTTTAATTATTAATGATGCAAAATGTCGGTTACACGTTTTGTTATCTAACGATGTCGAATAGACAATCGTTTGCTGGAACTTGATTCTCAGTCAAGTGGCCAATGTTGGTTAAAAAAGGTTTGAGTCTTGAATGAAGAGATGAAGATAATTAGTTCTAAAGTCTCCGCTACAAGCCGCCACCATATACAATGAGAAGTTGCGTATTTTAAAGACTGTTGGTCTTACGGAATTTACACCTGTATTCATAGTCAGGCCTTATATTTAAGGCTTCCTTAAATTTATCTTCAGATGGTCTGTAGCCAATAAAATAATCCGTGCAGCATCTAAAGATGGATATAAGGAGGCCTCAAATATATGGTCTGTTCTTTGTAGCTGCACTGTTGAACTGGTGCAATAAGCTAGAGTGAGAACACCTATATTTGTCTCACTTTAACTTATTGTACCAGTTCAACAGTGCAGCTACAAAGAACATACCAATAAAGCCTGACTATGAATACGGGTATGGTGGAGGATTCACACTGCGTCCGATGTCCGATGTAGGTAAGGCGACAGTTCCCCGAAAAGTGGGGGGATAACGTTGGTACCAACGAAAATCTCTGCACGATATAATTTTAGTTTCTGTAGATTAGTACCACTGTTGAAGTAGTAAGTCTGTTAGTTTGCGCAAACCTTTTGACAGCTGTGCGCACGTATAAATAATACTGTACAACTATTATATATAAAAACGTAAATATAAAATATATTGTAATATTTCATTAAAATAAAATTAGGTAAAAATGACAAGTAAATGAAAACCTAAAATACGTAATAAGTGAGATAAATAAGTGAGAATATAAGTAATAAAATAATAAGTGAGCATACAAAGTGAACAAGAGAATAAAATAATAAATATTGTATTTACATAAGTTGTGTGTGTGTGTGTATGTAAGTAGATAAACAATAATTATATGTAACTAAATAATTTTAATTTTTCACTGTTTTGACATATCATAGTAAATATTACTCGTTGTTAGAGCATAGTTCTTCGCACTGGAATCAATTTACCTTCATTGTCATCAACAAATATATGTCAGATAAGTAATTTATATTTACATAAAATAAAAAATTAAATCTGCTATTCCTATATTTGGTTGGATTGGAACAATATATATTGGTCCAAGATGGAAATACTGTTACAAGATGGTAACAAACATCGAATATATCTATAGAAAACGACAATAAAAAATAATAGTAAACATCAATTTTACAAACCTGCACTCGTCAATCGGTCGTGGCTTTGCTGGTGAGGGATATTTGACATCAGAATGTAATTTCAACTTCTGTTTATAACTAGGACACAGTACCTTCACAATTTGGCAACCCTATTTCACAGAAAATTATTCTCTGGATATCAACTTTCAGCGAACATACGGATTGCTGTAGAGAGATTGATGTAGAGAGAGTCGTCAATGTAGTCGAAAATGTAGGGTTTTGAGAGGACTTTAATTTGGTGCCAGAACCAGGCCTGTATCTCTAACCGTTTAGGAGATATCGAAGATTAAAGTTTTCCAACCTTTCTCCGTTGATATTTCCGCTTCTACTGGGAGTAGAGAGTCGCCATTTACGGCAAAATGTAGGGTTTTGAGAGGACTTTAATTTGGTACCAGAGTCAGGCCTGTATCTCTAACCGTTTAGGAGATATCGAAGGTTAAAGTTTTCCTGCCTTTCTCCGTCGATATCCAGCCTTCCTCCGTCGATATCTCCGCTTCTACTGGGAGTAGAGAGTTTGCCATGTAGTCGAAAATGTAGGGTTTTGAAAGGACTTTAATTTGGTACCAGAGCCAGGCCTGTATCTCTAACCGTTTAGGAGATATCGAAGATTAAAGTTTTCAAACCTTTCTCCGTTGATATCTCCGCTTCTACTGAGAGTAGAGAGTCGCCATTTACGGCAAAATGTAGGGTTTTGAGAGGACTTTAATTTGGTACCAGAGCCAGGCCTGTATCTCTAACCGTTTAGGAGATATCGAAGGTTAAAGTTTTCCAGCCTTTCTCCATCGATATCCAGCCTTCTTCCGTCGATATCTCCGCTTCTACTGGGAGTAGAGAGTTTGCCATGTAGTCGAAAATGTAGGGTTTTGAAAGGACTTTAATTTGGTACCAGAGCCAGGCCTGTATCTCTAACCGTTTAGGAGATATCGAAGATTAACGTTTTCCAACATTTCTACGTTGATATCTCCGCTTCTACTGGGAGTAGAGAGTCGCCATTTACGGCAAAATGTAGGGTTTTGAGAGGACTTTAATTTGGTACCAGAGCCAGGCCTGTATCTCTAACCGATTAAGAGATATCGAAGGGTAAAGTTTTCCAGCCTTTCTCCGTCGATATCCAGCCTTCCTCCGTCGATATCTCCGCTTCTACTGGGAGTAGAGAGTTTTCCATGTAGTCGAAAATGTAGGGTTTTGAAAGGACTTTAATTTGGTACCAGAGCCAGGCCTGTATCTCTAACCGTTTAGGAGATATCGAAGGTTAAAGTTTTCCAGCCTTTCTCCGTCAATATCCAGCCTTCCTCCGTCGATATCTCCGCTTCTACTGGGAGTAGAGAGTTTGCTATGTAGTCGAAAATGTAGGGTTTTGAAAGGACTTTAATTTGGTACCAGAGCCAGGCCTGTATCTCTAACCGTTTAGGAGATATCGAAGATTAATGTTTTCCAAACTTTCTCCGTTGATATCTCCGCTTCTACTGGGAGCAGAGAGTCGCCATTTACGGCAAAATGTAGGGTTTTAAATCTCTGGACGTTTTATCGGAAATCTGAAATATTAACAATGTTTAATTGCAAGATAACCCTCACATATTACAAACCTCGAACATTTATTATATATAAATGTATTCTACTTACTTAAATAAGTGATATCCTTTTTTATTCGTATTATTGCAATTAACAATGCAACATGTACTTGGCATTATCTCGTTTATATATTTGCAGTTTTACTAATATAAATAGCAGTAGATACGACACATCAGTGTAGACACATCAGGTATCACATACTTACAGTACAGCACTACTACACACGCATCGGATACTCACGTACGCACTACAAACACACACCGCCGCCATGTTTTGGCGGTCTTCATGGCCGAACCGGAAAATAGGCGGGACACAGCTCTTGTATAGGTCAAAGATCGAAGTTAGCAATCTAGTATAGTATAGACATCTGTGCCTTACCCGGATGTACGATGTCCGACATCCAATAGGAGAACAGCTTTCTCAGAGAATTCAATTCTCCGATGTCCGACGTCGTACGGTCGCGGACATAACAATAAGCGCCCGTTTTTTTGCAACTTTTGGAACGCATCCCGACTTGAGAAGAATGAGAGTCACTGCTCCGCCTGCGGAGCATGCCTGCGCAGTGACTCACAACGAAAGGCGAGAAATGAAATATACGCGATGGGACATATTATAATAATACAGGCTCAGATGAAATGAATACTCCAGCATGGAAATGGAAATGAGGGAACACAGAACAGACAAGAATCATCCGATGTAAGTCTTATACTCCGGGGGGACATCCGAAAAAGGTAGAGATAAATAAACATGTTGGATATGTGGCAGATTTGCCATGATTGACATATCTGCACTATAAAATTTCTTTCAAAAATGCGATATATGCATCTTAAAGAGAAAACTTTCAAATGCATTTGTTAATGAACATTGCAACAACCAATTTATTACCTTTTTGCAATCAATCAAAGTCGAGAAGACATTTCTTGCTTCACATCGAATAGGTCATCAAAAAGAAATCATTTTAGAATCTGCAGATATGCAAATTGAAGAAGGATGAAGGAGAAAGTCTATGCTTTCAGGTCGTCCCAGCAGCTATGTGTGATATTCTATTTGCGACAATTAAGAAATAAATCTCACACGTGGAGAAATGTGTTTTTATATTTGCTTCATCTTTTATTCTCTTCAATAATATAAAATTACATACGTTAATAACACGAGATGAATATGTTACAATATTTCACAACGTAACGCGTGCCCAACGCGATTATGGGTTACGATTGGGAAGCGGTTGGGAGGAGACCATGTCTTAGCCCATGTTGAAACGCGCGACAACGATTTCATCGAGTCGAGGATGACGACCGCGGGCGGAAGTATCTGTACAACGAGACGCGTTTTGATTTCGTAACAGTTGACCGCTGCGTAAAGACAGAATTGCTCCGAATTCGACTCGTCTCGGCGGACATTTGACTTCGCGTGATCACTCGCTTCCGGCGCATGAAGATTCGACGACTCGAGGCTTCTTGAGAAGACGAAAGAGGGTAATTTGAAGCTGGCGGCAAATAGAGAAAAGAGAACCAGCCACGCGTCGCATCTCGTCGCTTGACCGGTGTAAATCGGGGATATACTTGTATAAATAGTACGAGAAACTATATTACAAAAATATACAGCGTCGCTGAGTCGACGCCACCGGTATCCATCCGCATTGAATTCTTCCAACGGCTCTGCATGTTCTCTCTCTTTCTCTCTCTCTCTCTTTCTCTCTTACGTCTACACTAATTACATAAATACATCTTATTTACATCTCTCGCGTGCGATTCGTGTTAGTTGGTAAGGTTGGCTGCGTACAATGTATGATTTGTTATCTCGATATAAAGACGCGGGGGATAATATAACTAATCAGCGGACACAATGATGTCGCATGATTCCTCTTCCTCCGTCTCACCTGTCGACAGATACATTTTACACAGAGTCTCTCCTGTGTGTATGTGAGTGAATGTTGTGTGTGTGCGTGTAGGTGTGTCGAGTTTTATATACTTTTAGAGACTTTTGGACTGAACGGTTCGCTAAGATATAGCCGAAAGTTACGATCAAATTAATCAGCGCAATTCCGTTTACCACCAGGCTTCTCTACACACAACTGAACTTGACACCTGAAAATTTAACAGCGATGTGAATTATGAAGTGAGGATATCCTTCCGAGACGCTTTTTGCACATTCGCGCTTTCACAATGAGAGACGCTAATGATCGCCCATTACGTTTGCAATGGAACTTTCTTTTTTAAGTGCCGACAAGTGCCGTGTGCAATCCGCAATTGCCCGCGACGTGAATTCGCCACTTATCGGTGTTTTCAATTTCAGAGGGCGGTGTGCATTCTACTTGGACGCTCTCGGAATCGATACACGCTCGTTTTTGCATGTTTTCTTTTCTTTCTTTCTTTTTTTTTCTCGTATGGACATATTTAACGGTCTAAGGTAGAGTTAAAATGTGTGTACCGTCGTCACTGGAGTAGCAGTTATGGCAATGAAGTTTATGATTTCGGACGCGCACGTCCGTTCCCATCAATCCATCGCCGAGACGCACGTGGCACACGCAGCACTTGAAGCACTCCATATGGTAGAACAGCCGTAGACTTTCGATTATCATCGCGGCACCTCGACCTGGTCGGATCAAAAAACAATGTGGTCAGACAATATGACAATATTCATCGATGTCGTCGAGCGCGATAAGAAGCGTCGAGTAACGTCCTCGTGCCAGCTCGATTACCTAATTCCTCTCCACAGTGCGAACATTTTTTCTTCCCACTCACGCTCAGCATTTTCTCCTGGTTTCCGCCGTTATTACTTGCGACTGGCGCATGTTGCGTTTTTTGCGGCGGTAACGCATACTGCGACGATTGATGCTGCATGGCCGAGAGATGCTCCTGGCTGTGCTCCGATCTGAAAATGCGAAGTAAATGCGTAATACGCGAGGTATGGAAAGTCTTCTCCTTCCAGCTCTGATAGTGTTTGTTTCACTGATAATGCAGTATGAGGTCGAGCATCGTCGTGAAATGCGAAACGAAGTAAGTCGTATCGGCAAGCACGACTTGCCTGTACCTCTCTCTCGATGTAGATTCTCATTTCATGCATTAAATTACATCTCTAAATATTTTCAATATTATTGCTATTCGTGTGGCACACATCAATTCACATACGAGGCGATGCGACGTTTTCTCTGTTATGTATGAATGTCGTTTCACGATTAAGATATTTGATTTTCGATTTTCTATTAGGAGTGATTTAGTGATTTTCAAGTGATTAGTTTTGAAGGTTTTTTTTCTTCTTTTTTTTCTTTTTCAAAAACTGACCTATTAAACTAGATAATGAACTGATACGTTAATCAAAATATTTTCTTTCATTTTCTACAACTTTTTCTCATCTTTCTGACAAGAGACGGATTCCGCGACGATAAAAAGATTCTTCTTTGGGATTGATTCAATTTTGAACAAATTTTTCGCACTTGTTCCAAGTTAAGAAAGTGTGTATCCTCTAGATCATGTTGCATCGACCGGAACAAGTGATGATCGGATAGAACAATGTCTGGGGAATACGCGGGGTGTGGAAAGACTTCTCCTTCCAGCTTTGATAGTGTTTGCTTTACTGATAATGCGATATGAGGTCGAGCATCGTCGTGAAGAAGGATCACTTTGCGTCGTTTACTCGCAATTGGTGATCGTTTTTGGTCCAATGCTCGCTTCAATTTGCGTAATTGTTGTCGACAACGATCAGTGGCGATTGGTTCATTTGAATTTAACAGTTCATAGTACTTAACCACCTTCTTGATCCCACCAAATACATAGCAACACCTTTGAACCGTGAGAATATTCCACCTCGAAATGGATGTTGATTGGCCTGGATCAACCCGTGACTTTTTTCGTCTGGGATTATCGAAATAGATCCATTTTTCACCTCCGGCAACAATTCGATACAAAAAACTCTTTATTTTTATCCGGCGATCAACGAAATGCAAATGTTCAACCGGTTCGCAATGGCATTTTTCCGATAATTGATGTGGAACCTATTTTTCTTCTTTGTAAATCTTTCTCGTATCATGTAAACGTTTAGTAACTGTTGCACGATCAACATCCAATGCTCTGGCAAGTTCTGAAGTGAATTGTGCTGGATTTTCGTCCAAATCATTGCTTTTGAATCCAGTCCAAACCAATATTCATATGTCTTAAGTTTCTATCATTTCTATCACAATTTCTATCACAATTCTATCACTTTCAGCTGTCGATTTTTCCTGATTAAAGTCTTACAATATGCTCTACAATAAGCTCCTTGTTTTCTGTTTCTTTTTCTTAATCTTCTATTCTTTTTGACTCAAACTTTGTGTCTCAAGATAGAAAAAGATAAAGAATATAGAAAACAGGAAGCAGGAGCATATTGTAGATTAGGCTTAAGAAACAAAAGCAACGCGTGTCGGAAATGCTCTTTAGGAATCATTTTTAAGATAATATTAACACGATTTTTACCGCGTTTATTGTTAGTAAATAACTAGATGTCATGGAGTAATATTAAAGCATCAAGAAACAATAGCTGTGATTGGGCTGTGTCTCCGACGAAACTGACATTAGTGCCAGCTCTTGCAAAACCTTCAAAACTAGATCACACCCCTAATAATTCTTCACTAATTCACAGAGAGATTATCGAATTTGTCGTTCGAGCTTTACCTTCTCCTCGTCGAGGGCGGCTTCTCCTGCGTCTTGTTTTGCACCCTTTGTGTCAGCGTTTGTATGATAGAATCGGGTAGCGGCTTGGTATCTGGCCGAGCCGGAGCGTTGTACGGCACGGAGGTACCAGTTACGTGCGGCTGGGATTTCCGCGCCGGTGACCGTTGATTTCTCTCATTAATCCTCCTGTGTTCCGCCTCCTGTCGAGGAAGTACACGTCTCAGATAATACAGGATGGCGCACGATAGTGTGTCCGTATCTCATTATACATCACACGCTGTTAAATGCACACTTTCACGATTTCACGAAAGATTTAACGCAAATTAATTGGCCACATTCGGCAAATTTGAATACAAATTTGAATATGACTTTTGCTGACACCCTCAAACATCCCCAAGGACCACAGACGAGTACGAAACGTATCTTGTTATTATCGTATATCGACATTTATCATTTTGCGGCACAAACTGTTGATGAGAAATGATGATGAGAATTCACAGCGCGATTCATAGTTGCAATCCCCCGGTTCGCTGCGAGGGCGTTCATGAATGTACACGCACCTGAATGAGCCAGTGCTGGTAGTTGAAGTCGTGAGCGCCCCTCGGCACGTCGCTTTTTCTCCGCTGCACCCACTGATCGCCTTGGACGATTCGCGGCCGCGGTGCTGCGCTCAATGCCTGTAAAGTCTGTCTGGACATTTGCTGGCCGGCGTGACTCGCGAGCGTCGTTGCCGATGCGCTCTCCCGAATCGACGCGTCTACTTGCTGAGGAATCGAGTCCGCCGATGGTATACGGCTGTTTCTGAACAGCACAAGGAAGGGCTCGGCTCAACTTTGATATGTTTTATCAGGCAACTGTTATCATGCATCGGTTACTCTCTGACTCGGTCTCGAACGAATCGACATCTCTGAGAACGCGAGGGTCAAAAGCAAAGGACTTGAAGCGCGACTAATCGGAAGGTTCAGAAACCTCTCTGTCTGCAGTTTATTTACCTGATAGTGACGTCTCTTTGTCTTTGATCTAGCATACGTGGTTTAGTAAGCGGGATTGGCGGCGGTGGTGGTCTTCTTCTTGGCGTGTCCTGAAACTGTAGGTTCGGCATCGACGAGCCATAATTCACCGTGGGCACGTGGTACTTGTACTGTTGCGTGCTCTTCATGGAGCTCTGCGCAACGTCCTGCAAGGACTTCCACTGTTCCTGCAGCTGCTCCGCCAACCGGAGCTGCTTCTGCTCGCGGTAAGCTAAATTACTGCGTTGCCTCTTCAGCTCCTCCTGCTCCAGCTGCAGCAGCTCCCTCTCCACCCGTAGCACCTCCTAAGCGTGTGTGTGTGCGAACGTTACGTTAAGTGTGTGATGTTATAATCGAGTGGCTCTTCTTCGTTACACCTACTCGTCACTCTACGCGCGCCATACATTCGAGAGACGCCGAAAGCTAATGCGTCGTTAATCTATTTGCACAAGACACTATTAAGTGAGCGGAGAGATTATTCTATCGAGAGCCGAGGACGCTGATCTCTTTTCCAAGATTAGTCAAGACACCCGACAGAGAGACACTCTGAGACTATGTAAAGAGGCAGCGAAGAAGTGCGAACGGAGAGAGTATATCCCGACGCGAGTACTTTTGTGTGACGCAAAGACTCAGTGCAGATAAGCCTAAGCTAAAAGAAGGTGACGAAAACTGTTGCCTTACCCCGGAAGGGAACTCATCTTCGTTGCCGCTCAACCCATCACCGACCAGTGCCTTGTTCTGCGAATAATTAGCAACGATCCCTCCATCAATATTTACACTACGTTGTATAACCGATTCGCAGCGCACTACCGAGAGAGCCGATCGAGTCCTCCGGGCGTTGTTGCAACGAACGAACGAACGAACGAGCGTGATGCCCCGCGCTGGATAAACACAACTATCGGATAAACGAGACGATGCCGCGGGAATGAAGATAACATCGCCCGGAGGATGATGACATCTCCAAAGCTATCGGTTAAGAAGGCGTGCTTCGCCGAAGGAAATCTGTGCACAAGTCTCAAGTTTCCCGAGCAGCACAACCGACAGAGAGACTCTAAGAGAAAAGGAGGAAGAGAGAGAGAGAGAGAGAGAGAGAGAGAGAGAGAGAGAGAGAGAGAGAGAGAGAGAGAGAGAGAGTCTCTCTCTCTTCTCTTCTCGCTTAAGACTCAACATCTACGTTACTCATAACGCCGCCGCGTCTTTCCTCGTTAGCGTCGCGCGAGAAACAAAGCCGAGATAGAGATAGAGATAGAGAGAGAGGGGGGAGGGGGAGAGAGAGAGAGAGAGAGAGAGAGAGAGAGAGAGAGAGAGAGAGAGAGAGAGAGAGAGAGAGAGAGAGAGAGAGAGAGAGAGAGAGAGAGAGGCCAATCTCACCTCTTGCTCGCGAATCTGACTCTCCATCGTCCGGATGCGCATCTCCTCCTTGCGACACGCATCGGCGACTTTCCGCTCCTTCTCCTCGATCTCGTTCTGCATCCTCAGCTGCTCCGACTGCATCTCGAGCTGCTCGTCTCTCCGCTGGTCCCCGACGTACTTGGCTTCCTCCTCGGTCGTACGCGCCGCCGCTTGGGCCTCCCGCTGTTTCGCCGTCTCATCGTGCTGTTGCTGCTGCTGCTGCTGCTGCTGCTCGTGCGGGGCCTCTTCCTGCTGCTTGCGCGCGTTGTCGTCCCGCTGCTTGCGAAACGCGTCCTCGTTGCAGCGTAGGATCACCTCCTGCGCGCGCTCCCTCTCCAGCTGCATCTTCTCCTCCTCGAGCTCGCGCAGCTTGTGGGCCAGTTTTTCGCCCAAGTCACTGTCGCGTCATCGTTATGCGTTATTCGATCGATTGTGGCCGCCATGAGGCCATCAGGCTCTCTCTTATCATCATTTAGGGAACATTTTACGGACGGCTTTCGAATTGAGAAGAGATTATAGGAGGTGGGAGAGGAAGGAGGGAACAGGAAACTATTCCTACCTGTTGAACTCGCGATTATCCCCGTAGCGCCATTGCTCCTCCTTCTCGAGGACCTCGATGATCTCCCGCTCCTTTTTGGTGATCTCGTCCTCCTCGGAGGAGGTCACGCTGGCGCCGAAGGGCTCGCTGCTCTGTCTGCTGTGCTGCGACATGTCAGGACTGACGGGCTGCTTCGTCCAATCCTCGACGTGACCCAACTCGACCCCGGAGTCTCTCTCATGACTCGAATCTTGCTCATAGTTACTGTCCGTGTCGAAGGAACGACGATGAAGTTGCTCAATGCGTCTCTCCTCGGCAAGGATAGCCGCCATGTCCGGTGGTTTGGTCAGCGTCAATACAGGCTCGAGATCATCATCGTTGACCTGCTGTGTCAATACGGAAGTGTTGTCGTTTAAAGTCAAATTTATTCAACGCGGGAATCACGGGAGCAGGCAATCGCTAAGATCAAAAGTGGACCGGAAGTTCGAATTGGCGGCCGCCGTTCGGCAAATTTCGAAAGTTCACTTAAACGGTATCTACCCAACATGCGCGTCTGAAAGGCATCTAAAAAGAAAAAGTAGGACGTCTGTAAGATGTCTTTGAACCAAACATCCTCCGCGTGCATAAATCTGTACGTCTAGTTTTATATAGCTCTTATACCGGGTGTTAAATTTCGAGCGTAACATAAAGCCGAGCACCTCGGAAACTGAATGCGGCAGACAAAGGTGTTTCAGAACAAAGTTGTAGAGTTTCAATAAATGCATCGAATAGTTCGATACTCATTTGACCTTGAGAACAGTTATGAAGAACGTCAAAGGTCAACTTTAAAATCTTAAATGGAAACTCTCATTCGCTATTATGTCATCTTGTTCTACCGATTAATTTGAGCGACTTTTGTCCGAAACATTTTTTTATCGACCTAATATTTCTTTAGATATTTAACCCTTTGTTGTATAGCAATCCTTCCAGAGTGCCACCTATCGTCCAAGCTTGTTTTTCCAGTAATTTAAATTTTTCACATATTTCTTTAGCATATTCGGTATTGTTAAACTACTAAAATGTTCCTCTAACTAATACATCAACTTTTTGAGTCATTTCAAATAAGTACTTTATTATTAATAAGCATATGCTAAACAAAACTGTTTTTAGAGAATAAATTCGTTTACATGAAATTTTAAGTAATAACGTATACTTCAAAATCATTATCTGAGGATTTTTGAGGTCGCTGGATACAAATCTGGTGTGAAAAATACAAAATTCAAAATGGCTGACTCAATATGGCGGACGGAATTTTTAAACTCAGTCGAATTCTCTTGAAATTTGTTACTCGGGGGTTTTTGAAGTCGCTGAATGCAAATTCTAACTATTTCGGTCGGAGGAAAAAGTGCTACTGGACTTTTTTGCTCCGTTTGGTCTCAAGAATATTGCGACAGTGTCCCAACTTTTGTCAACTCGATGACTTTGAAATTTCCAAAGGTCATTACGTTTGAAATTTAGCACTCCGTAATGTAATATCGGAAACGCAAACCGTTGTTGTAAACCGTAACACAAATCTGTACATCCAGATCTCATATGATAGTGCAATTATAAACTGGTATGGTCGAAAAATATCTCTTCAGAAGACGACAGCGGCCAGCAGAAAAAAGTCGCGTACGATCGGCCTCTCCGTCAAAATGTCGATAAATTCGCAACAATTTCCTCTGACGAGCGGGTGGTGTCAACCTCAATCGCAAGTGAAACACGTCCGACGGTAAAAAGAATCCCGCGCCATATTCCGCTCTCGTGCTTACCCCCTCGATGCCGAGAAAATCCGAGCGCCTCGTGCGCAGCTCTTTCTTGATCCTACGAGTAGAGTTCAATCTCTTGAGCGGCTCCGGGGGAGGATTCTCATCGTCGCTGACGTCCACCGGTGGCGGCGGTGGTTTCTCCTTGGGCGGCTCCACGCTCGTCAGCGGACTCAGCAGGAAGGGTTGGCCAGCGATGATCTCCTCGTCGTTAGACAAGGTGAGCGGCAGGATCTGCAACAAACAGCCGAGCGATGTGTCGCTCAGAGATGTCCACGTTCTCAAGATATCCGTTTCTTCACCCGGCTCTTCCACTTCTCTCCGCCGCTACCGGTCTTCTCTCTCCGTATCTATCGGAGAGATCGGACAACCTCCGGAGATGTCGCCGGGCGATCTACCAACCTGTTTGGAAATCGGCGAGGCCGGGCTCGGGATGCTCAGCGCGTTGGCCAAGTTGACTTCCTGTTTGGCCAGGCTCAAGCTCGTCGGTCTCTCCGGCAGCCGACTGGCCGTCGATGTGACAACTGCGGGCGCATCGTGCACGTCGATGTCGGCGACGCACTTCCTCGTGCTGGCGGCGGGCAAGCCGAGGCTCATCGGCGTTTCCGTTTTCTCGCGCTGCTCGTGCTGCTCGTGCTCGACTGCCGGGGCCGCCGGGCGGATCGCAGCTGCCTCCTCCTGGTCCGCTTTCTCGATAACGATCCGTTCCTAAGGAGACGAGTCGTGGTGTAGCCGAGGCACAAAGAGCACGTAAAACACGGACCGCGCCGGTCTCGCACCGCGCGCCGCCACGAATTTTGCAACGCCACATTCTATGCAAATTGCTGGAGATCGTCCAAGGTGCAGAGAGTTTCTCAAACCCGCGAGGATCGCGAAGCGGATGATGGCTTTTGATGAAGAAGACAGATTGCGCGCCTATCACGAGATTCTGATGGCTGACGGCTGCTGACGCTTGTTGTGAGAGACGCGCGCGATTCTTCTCGTCGTTTCATCGAAGTCAGTCATGTGGGATCCTCGAGACGCGCGAGCAGATGCGACGCCGGTCGAACGTGAATTTGATAATCGTTAGAAGATCGTTAGAGATCACTCGGACCGTTTCGCGTTTCGGCCAGCCGATCGCTCAGGAATATCTTTCGTAACGTCAAGTCGACGCGAAGATAATTACGTACTTACAAAAGTAATACAGGGTGTCCCATTTTACAGCCAGGCAAAAATCTCGAAAACTATGAGAGATACTAAGGAACGTTGCAGACAAAAGTTGTATGGTTTCGAGGGGGATATGAAACAACTGTATCATTTTATTTGCAGATGGCGCCACTTTCGAGATATTCATTCATCATTACTTTTCTCAAATGGAAACCCCAATTTTTTATCATATCATCTTCTTCTACCAATTAATTTGCACAACTTTTGTCTGAAACATTTTTTTATTTGCCTAATATTTGTTGAGATGTTTAAGGAAAATTTGATAACTTTTTCAATATTTAACTTACGATATTTCGCTAAATATTTGTCGGAAGAAAAAGTGGTACTAGATATTTTTGCTTCATTTGACCTCGAGAATATATTGTTACCAGAGCGTTGCTCTGACTTTTGTTAATTTGATGGTTTTGAAATTTTCAAAGATCGATAAGTTGACAAAAGTTAGGGCATAATTGCAACAGTATATTCTTAAGACCAAATAGAGTAAAAAAAAAAGTCTAGTGCCATTTTTTCTTTCAATGAGTAGGTTATCGAGATATTGTAAACCAAAATATCTAAAAAAATATTAGGCAAGTAAAAAAAATGTTTCAAGCAAGAATTGTAAAAATTAATTGGTAAAAAAAGATGATATAAAAAAAAAATAATAAAAACAATAAAAAATAAATCTTGAAAAAGTCACCAAATTTTCCTGAAGTATCTGAAAAATATTAGGCAAATAAAAAAATCACATAAAAGTTGTTAAAATTAATTGGTAGAAAAAGACGATATAATAAAAAATAATAAATCCTAAAAAGTTACCAAGTTTTCCTGAAATATCTCAAAGAATATTAGGCAAATAAAAAAATGTTTCCGACAAGAATGATTAAAATTGAAAAATGGTTCAATTTGGTAGAAAAAGATGATATAATAAAAAATTATATTTCTATTTCCATTCAAGCAATCTCGTAACGCGGATTTCTCCATTTACGAAAAGTAATGATCAGTGAATATCTCGAAAATGGTGCCATCTATAAGAAACAAAATGATACAGCTATCTTTCATAATTGTCGAGGTTTTCGCCTGACTTGTTTGAAATGAGACACCCTGCACAACTAAATAACGTGAAGAACAGAAGCAATGCCGGACTCGATCGATGAAAAAGAACTTAAGAAATTGACCGGCAAAATTAGCGTGTTAAACAATTTAGCGAAGCGCCAGCCTTCGATCGGAAGCTTCGAGCGAAATCTCGTTCCCCGAAAGTCGCTTGCAGCTCAGGCGGAGGTTGTTGCATCAGCAAACGGAATAACATGACGCGCGTGTGCTTCGGCATCGCGACGCCATTGTCACGAGGTATCTCTTCCCAGTCACAGAAGTTGCGTGAAAAATGTTGAGAAAACGTCCTGCGCGCTGCTGTGCGATTCTTGCCGTGGGAACACGCGGGCGCATTTTACCAGGTCGGTGTGCACGTTGCGTAATGTTGCGCGTCCGAGGAATCTCGCGGATCTGCTCGATTACGAACGCGTTTTTCCCTGCGACTTGGCGCGTCTCCGTGAGAAAAGGCGCGATACTAATCGACCGAAGCGGCCTCGGGAGTGACATTGAAGTTTCTCCAAAGCGGGAATTCATCCAATCTCATGCAATCTACCGGCTGCCAAAAACCTACGATTAAGGACGTTGCAAAATTCTCGCACATGTCGGCCGCTGGTAGTCACTTGAGTAATCAGCGAAATTACTCCGCGAAGTATATCCGCGCATATCAATGTGCTTTACACAATGCTGCACGTGATGGGAGGCGCATCAATCGATGCGACGCGATCACGTGTGTGACTGGCGAAGTACCGAGAGGAAACCTGGCGATTGTTAAGAAAGCACGACAGCCGAGCGTTCGCATGCGTTCTCGTTCAATGCTGTCGTCGCTTTTGCCGTCGCCGGTCCTAAAACTACAAACGACTGAGAGCGAGTAACAGCGTATTTCCCAATCAAGCGATTCGCAAGTTCTAAGTGCTGAAAAAGCGCAGAACAGATTGCCAATCTAATTTCCCGGACGTTGACGCGCCAGCGGGCCCGGCCGTGCTCGGGAGAAATTTACTTCTCTACGATCTACCTCTTTCAAAGCAGAGCAGCGCCTCGCTCGGAGGAGGGAATTATCGCACTTTTATGTACAAATAGCGTCAACTGCCGCAGCTCGTTCGGGTTTTCTCTAATCGCGTCTCGAAAGCGGCCAGCGAGCGTCTCTTCAGCTTCTCAAAAGCTACAAGCGCATGAATATTCAAGTCACGATCACGCTCTCGCCGGTATGATTTCACACACACATACACACACACACACACACACACACACACACACTGTACGGGCAGATAAAAAAAAGAAAAGAAGAAGAAAGGAAGAACAAGTCCCAACTTGGCCAACGCAACCGTTCGGTAGCGCCTCTTACCTCACGGGTCATATTCGCAAATCGCATGCAGGGGCGAGTAAAGAACGAGGGAGGAGACTACGTTCACTTTCCCATCGCAAGCGGTCGTCGTGCACACGCCTCGAAAATTGCACAGCCACTAGAAACCGTGATCTCAGGTGATGTCAGACTGGTTAAGGCATGAGCGTTGCTGTACATACGGCGCGATAAGGCGCGCTTTTCGGCGACTGCGATAAGAGAGATATCTAGCGCACGCGTTATCGGGGCTCAAACTCTCCGGGCGGAATGCAGGTGCGTGCGGCGTGTCTAATCGCGGAGCCGAGACCGATAAGAGGAGGCGGTGTGATCATCAGGGTCTACCTTGCGTCTAGGCAACGTGGACGATGCTAACGAGCGGACCAACGCCGACGCTATCGGCATGTTACGTTTCATCGCAAGTGTCGCGAGTAATTTATGAGAGTAGCCACGCGTGATATGCACACACACACACACACACACACACACACACACACGTGATGTCGCAATCTCTTCAGCGCGGCTTTACGATCTGGAATGATCGGAGATTAATTTCTCCTCGGATAACTTTTTGCCTCTTGCGCCTCCACTCGTTTTCTTTTTCTTTCTTTCTGTATCCGTGTGCGGAGCGCTTCGAAGATAGACCTTGAGTGAATCGACGTGCTAACCACACACAGAGCCATGCGTGTCTCGTGGAAGTGTCATTCTCTCGCTCTGGGTCTACTACTAGAGGAAGAAGAAAAGAAAAAAAAAGAAAAGAGGTGAAAAGAAAGAGAAAAAAGCCGCCCGTCCTCTGGGACGATACGTTCTCTGGGAGTGACACACAATCATTCAGGCAAATCACTGCTTGCTCGATGCAATCAAGTATAAGTGACGTCTTACCTCTTCGGCGCATCGAGGACGAGACATGGGGAAAGAAGAAAGCGATCGCGGTCCGCGCCGAGAGGAGCGAGCGACTGTGACCGTTGATGGAAATATCGTCGGCGGCGGCTCATGAGACTTTTTATCGCGGCCGCTACGAGCTCTTTAGCGGCGATCGAGTAGCACTGCGACTGACCTCCGCGACTCGCCGCGTCACGAGGACGACATATCTTTCGCACTTTGGACATACGCGGCTGTCGCTAAAAGCGCATATTTGCGCGGCCTGTTAACTTCGACGCGCGAACCGCGTCGAGACTTTGGCGCCGATAAGGCGCCTCCGTCGTTTGATTCGTCGCGCTGGAATTTATTCCAGCTTACGATAATCCCGCGAAGCGCGTTTCCGTCGCGTTCTCTGTCACGAACTGACGAATCGAGTACTCAATCTGCGGACAATTTTGAATCTCTACGAAGTTCCAACTGACAGGTTTGGGAAAGTTACCTTATAAAAGTGTCTAGTTACAGTCATAGTTTTTTTTCACTGAAAAAGTAACTAGTTATAGTTACAAGTTATGCTGACCTTAAAAAATAACATATTACAGTTATAGTTATTTGGAGTCGTTACTTTTCAGTTACTTTTTTACAATAATTATGTAAATTCCTTCAATTTTAGGTAAAAGTAGTTTGTTGATTATTACATACTCCTCATAGTGTATATAATTTTTACAAATTAGATTCATGAATTTAAACAAGCAATTCATATTTATTTTTTAAGACTATTAATAACAATTATAAAAAAGTGAATGAATTTGATGAGGATAATAAATATTAAAAATATTAAAAATAATCTTAATATCAAAATTCAATTTTTCCATTAAAAAAGATATTGATATTTTATAAATAAAGACTCATACTCGTATATTTTTTTTAAATTTGCAGTTAAAGTTCTACTTGCATGAATAATTTTTTCGCCGGCGCAAATTTTGCAGAGAAATGCTTAGTTGTTCTCGTTTTCAAATTTTTGCTGTAACTCAAATATTTCTGCATATGCTGGCCATGGCACTTTATAATCCTTCTCCGAAGATTGAGATGTTTTATCCATTGCTTGAATTTTTTATATAACTGAAACCACGCAGCGCACTTTACACTGAACGCAGGTTATGTTAACAAATAAGAACTGGCGACGTACGACGGAAATGTCCAATTTCTAGGCGTACAATTTTTTTGAAAGAAATACAGGTTGCGTTCGGAGAGGAGACGATCAGCGCTGTTGCATCATTTTATCCTTGTTTTACATCTAATGAACGATAAAGATAGATGACGCAATAGCGCGTTTTTCCAAATGCAGCCAGAATAATTGTATGCTTCTTGAATATCAAGTGTCGCGTTATCGCGCTGGTCTGTCAGGAATTCAAGTTTGAAATATATAAAGTAACTATTAAATCAGTTACCAGTTATCAAACAAATGCAAATAAGTTAAGTTACAGTTATAGATGGAAAAAAACGGAATGAAGTTAAGTTACCAACAAAAAAAAAAAAAACTGTAACTTCGTTACATAGACGTATAATAATTAGACCGCGCATTCGGCCGAAAAGTCGTCAAATATTAGAAAGAGAGAGAGAGAGAGCATTTGGGGTATCATTCTGTCTTCGTCTGATAATGTTTGGAGCGGGGATTACTTGTATCGTTCCACTCCCCTCTTCTTCTTTCTTCTTTTTTCGTTCCCCACCAAAGGCTTCTTCATCCTACCACGCGTCTTTAGAGAAAGACAGAATGGTGCCCGAACAGCGACTATCTCTTTCTAATTTCTGACGCATTCTAGCAATGGGAGACTTTGAGACCGCGCGATCCAGATATTATACGTCTATGCTTCGTTACAAGTAACGAGTTACTTCCCAATCCTGTCAACTGACGTCGCGACACCGAGCACGAAAAATTGCAAAATTGTCGACCGTGCGACTCGGCGAGCAAATCTGTCGGTTTTCCCCAACCGACCAGGTAGACCTTCCACGCGACAGCGAAAGAGATTTCAGCTGCTGGGGACCAGGACGACAGTGTCAAGGAGCTTTCTGAGAATCCTGTGTGCACCAAGTCTGGGAGAAGCCTCCGAGAGCCTGGCAGTCGGACGCGTGTGAGAAGAAGGAAACACGACATGGCGGATTTCGCTGGCCAGTGTATGCTTATATTTCATCGTTGCTCGTTTTCTCTTTATCGACCGCTACAATCCGTGACAATCAGTCGTAATCGCGCTCGTCGAGTGCGTCGACGAGACCCTTTGAAGCCGCTACAAAAGACCGTTACGAGTGCAACTCGAGCGTTCGCCCGAGTTTTCGGCCGCGATATTTCTTCCCTCACATCGACACGTAAGCTCTCCATCGAGCCGCGGAGCCTCCGCGACCTAAAATACGTGACATTCGGCGATTTACGGTAAGACGAGGAGCGACTGAACAGCGTTATCACAATGAGTTTGTTCTCCCTTACGAGCGATTTCAGCAACGTCAGTGAAACTTCATCCCGGCTCGCTCGAGCGTTCTCCCGTGCCTTCACCGACGGCGAGCAGAAGGAAGAAGAGAAAAAGAGAGAGAGAGAGAGAGAGAGAGAGAGAGAGAGAGAGAGAGAGACCGCAACTTTCGACGTGGACGTGGACGAAGCCGATCGAGCCGCGATGAAAGTCAGTCCTCGAGACGTTGTCGAAGCCGGCGAGCGAGTGTACCTCGTTTATCCAAGATGGCGTCGCGCGCCTAATAATCGGCAGTGTTGAAAGCGCCCGCTGCCGTCGCGCGCATCAGTCGGCGGCGTAATTGTAAACTTTATTACACACACACACACACACACACAGGTCTCGCTATGCCGTTAGAGAGTGTAGTAGCCGTTACACGGTATAGTTTCCGCGTCTAATCCGATCTAACTCTACACGGTGTGCCGGAGAGATTATCTTATGTATCTTCCGCACCTGCACGTCGCGCGTCTATATACATGATCGGCCGATGACGTAGCCTTTCTCTCTCTCTCTTACGTTTACGTAATACGTACCGCGCTCCCAAGCAAGCGCGCAAAGGACGTGGAGCCTCGTCGCTGATCCTCGCGGTAAGCCGCTGCTCGGAGGACCGGGGGAGCGGAACTGGATGACTCTCGCAGAAATGTAAACGTTCTCCAGCGAAAGCCGCGAACGAGCGCGCGCGATCGCCTCGGCGACAACTGATGTCGCACGGGTTGAACGAGAAGTCGCGAGTCGCGTTCAGAGATTAGCCTACCGGCTCGGGCGACACTTGGGGCGACGTTACATGGAAGCTATCAGTCTTGAAGACGACACGACTGCTCATGTGAGATCCTCCCTCTCCCTCCCTCCCTCTCTTTCTCTCTCTCTCTCTCTCTCTCTCTCTCTCTCTCTCTCTCTCTCTCTCTCTCTCTCTCTCTCTCGCGCGCCCTACGAGTCCGCGTGGCCCGAGATGTAATCTCTTTGTCTTATATACAAGATCTAGCACGGCTTATCTAGAGGCTGACCAAAGGAGGACAATGACGTGTTTACTTGACACGAGTCGAAAAGGCCCTGGCGCGTGTTTAGGACTTTTTCGAGGCGTTGCCGACTTGCTGCTGCTGCTGATCGTGCCTAACCTCGCTCGTCTGCTTCTCGTTGACGCGGTTCACCGTGATGAACGGCGTCACCGGCGGCGTCGTCGGTGCCTTGCCCTGAGGTACCACCACCTTCTCGCACACCTCCACCACGGTCCGACGTCGTTCCGTCGCGGCGACCGGCAGCGTCGGTTCCTCATGGCATCGCGCGCTCGCTGACGGGATTCTCGATGCCGACGTGGCGAGCGCTTCCGTCTGCGGGGACTCGACGTAGCTCGGCAGCGAGCAGGCAGCCTGACTCGTCGTCGAGGCTGGTTTGCTGCTCGCCGGATGCGACTTCGCCGGCGAGGCTTTGAGGCCGCCGGCGGACGGGCCGGGCGACGAGGTCAAAGCGGAGTCGGAGCTCGTCGGCGAAGACTTGGCGCCCTTCCGAGACAGCGGGGTAGGGATCTTGGACGCCGCGCGGGAGGGCGCGGGCTTGGAGGCCGGGGACTCCGGGCTGGGCCCGATCGTCGCTCTCACGGCGGGGAAGGACAACTGGTAAGTCTCCGCGATGCCAAGGTCCGAAGGTGGCTGGAACTGCTCCTTGGGCGGATTCTGTCGCTTCGCCGGGCCGACGAACTTTGATCGCGCCTGCTCGATCGAGAGCTTCAGGCTGGCCGACACTACGGACTCGCTGGGGCTCGGGTCCGACTCTGCTTTGAGCTCGGCCGCGTCCTTGCCGAAGGCGCGCGCTTTCGCGAGATCGTCGGGGGCGGCGCTTTCTCGCTGAGGTACTTTGGGACTCAGGTGGGCAGTCGCGCGAGGCACGGAGGTATGCGAACGAAGTGTATTAGAATTAGTAGTGGTCTCTACGTGCGTCTGCGGCTGTGATTTGTTAGTCGATAGTTCCCCAGAGGTGTCAGCGGTACCCTACAGAATCAGAGAGTTATGATCCAGTTTGTAGTTGTCCAAGACCCACAGCCAAAAGAGAAGAAGGGAGAAGGAAGGACAGATAGAGAGGAAGAAGATAGATAGATAGAGAGAGAGAAAGAGAGAGAGAGAGAGAGAGCACAGCAAGTGTGCGGGGCCAGGTACTAGAAGAGGTGTGTCAGTCAGTGGAATCTCGAGGTTGCACTTGCAGGTTGAGAAACCCGAGCCAAGTTACCGAGTTCGTGACTGCGCCTTTACCGTGCCATCGTTTGCACAAAAGTTGCGACTTACGAGCTGCGTCTGTCTGCGCACCTCATACTTGAAGAGAGCGGCAGCTCCCGAAGCTCCAGTGCGCGAGTTCATGCACAGAGCCGCGTTTTCACGGTCTCGTCAACTTGGCGTGTTTATCCCCTCGCCGGCGATTAGAACCGACGTGAGCGCTCCTACCCGGCACCTGACTTGACCTACCTTGTTCACCGCTACTGCCTCCCGATGACTGGCGAACTGGTGAGTCGTTGTCGTGCTGTCGCTCGACGCCTCGAGCGTCGTGGCGCCGCTCGCTGGCGCTGACGCGTTCTCCTGGACAGCCGCGGGTTTGACTCTGTCTTCGCTCGCGGTCTCCCGTCGCTCGACGATGCTGCTGGTGTGCACGATCTCCTCGTCGATCGGCTCGTCCGCCTGGCTGACCGAGCAGCTGACGTCCGCGGTGTGGATGCCCGAGTCCTCGCGGTCTGTGTCGTTGAGGAGCTCGGCGGACGACGACGAGGCGGGATACCGCCGGCTGTAGTCGAGTTCCTCGAGGCTCTGCACGCGCTCGAAGGTGTCGGGTCCGCTGGACGCGTCAGCGTCCAGGGAGTCTAAGCTCCTGTGGAAGATGGCGCGAGGCACGCGGTACTCCGAGTCCGGCGACGAGCTCCTCTCGCTGGGAGTCGACGTGTCGATCCTGTTCTCCTGGTCTCGGAAGCAGAGCGCGGCGTGCTTGTTGCTGGCGGCTTGCCGTTTCTCCGTCGAGTCCTTGCTCCGGGCGGCGTCCAGAGCGCTGAGGCGATCCTTGATCGTCCTGGCGGTGAGCTCGCCGTTATGCCGGCTGTCGTTCGTTGTGGTCGGCACCGACGACTCGTCGCTGCTGCTGTACTTCTCCAGGGTGGACAGCCTTTCCCTCAGAGGCCTCACCGTCTCCAAATCCTCCGTGCTGAGCTTGCGGTGAACGGAGCTCTTGCTCTCTCGCTCCGAAGCTTGCTTCTCCAGGTGGGTGAGCCTCTCCCGGATCGAGCTCATGTCGCCGGATAGTCGGTTGAGCGTCGACTTACCGCTGCCTTTGTCGCCGTTCTCCGCCTCGTTCTGCTTCTGCTTCTCGAGGCTCGACAGCCGTTCCTTGATCGACTTGGTGCCGGTGAAGTCGCCGGACAGCCTGTTGTTCGCCTTGCTGTCGTTGCTCTTCTGCGACGCCTTCTCGAACACCTCGCGCCTCTTCAGTATGTCCACCTTTACCACCGACAGCGGGGACTTGCTGTCGTCGTTCAGGCTCGTCGTCTTCGGGCCGTTCACCGACGACTTCGAAGCGGCCTCGAGCTTCGAGTCGATGCCGCTCAGGGACCTCCTCGGGATATTTTGCGACACCCGTGACACGTAACCGCGAATGGCGCCCTCGTACGTGTACTCTTCCGGCTCGGGCGAGCTTGTAGTCGCGGTGGTCGCGGAGTCGTACTCTTGGTTGTGATGGTGGAAACTACCGGCGAACGCTTTCCTCGTCACGCTGGACATCGCCGCCGTGGACGTCGCGGCTGTCGTTGCCGGCGCGATTACCGTCAGCATCGCCGTTGCCGTTGTTGACACCGCCACCGTCGCCGCCGCCGCCGCCGCCGCCGCTGCCGCTGCCGCTGCCGTCGTTGTCGTTGTCGTTGCCATCATCGTCGTTATTTCGTTCGTCGTTGTCGCGGCCGCTGCCGACGACGTCGCCGCCAGCGCACTCGTCGTTGCCGCAGCTGACGTGCTCGCGACTGTCGTCGCCGTCGCCGTCAGCGATGCGCTGCTGGCCATCGTAGATGAGGCCGCGTCGGTAACGTTGTCCACGTCCGAGTGGCTCTTTTCCATCTCGCTGTCCCTGTCGCTCTAAAATGTCACGAGTATACATGACTCTAGCTGCGAGAACAAGCTGTCCGCCGAAATAAATATTGACAAGTTCTCCTCGGAGGAACGGAGGACTTGATTCTTAACTCGTCATCCTTCCCGGTTTGATTTATTGTTATTCGCCTCATGTTTACCGCCCGACGAAATATTTGCGACAATATCAATTGGCAAACATCTTGCAATTTAAATGTAAATCAAGGACAGAAGCGAGAACGATTCTGCCGAAGATTAATGCATCGCGCGTGCGGCAATTTCTCAATTAAATTTTTATAATTAAACACCCTGCTTTATTTTTCATCTTTTTAAATTTATCAAATTAGATCAAATTAGATTAAATCTTTTTAAACTTTATTAAATTGAATTTTGTGCATATATAATTATCTTTTAAACGAAATCTGATTTTCCAATTTAAATTCTTCCGATTATATGCGAAGCTGATCGCAGACTTGGCTCCGTCAACTCTGAGACGGAGTTGCCATACTTTTGAATAATGGCGAGTGTCATTAGCTTACCAGAACGCTGTGGGTGTCGTCGTGCGTGTCGCCGCTGACTGAGCTCTTGCCGCTGCTGGTGCCGATTCCAAGGTCGCTGAGATCGTTCGCATCCTCGTCGTTATACATGGCTAAACTGATGCTGAGTTTGCGACCTCTGTTGCCGCGCTCCTCCATCATCTCCGAGAAGGTCTTGTTCCGACGACGTTGGCGGTCGTGTTCCTCCAGCTCGAGTTTCTTCACCTCCACCACTCGCTCGATTATGTGCTCCTGCCGCTTCCTCCGGCTGCTCTTCCAGTTGTCTAAATTCTGCGAGTACGGCGACACCGTCAGAGGTCAGAGGTCAAGAGTTGTTTACAAACGGACTGCCCGGACACTCGCGTGCCCGACGAAGCGACAAAGCCTTACCGACTGCCAATCTTCGGGATCATCGCGGACCTCCTGTTTGATTTTCTTCACCTCCTGAACCTTCTGAAGCTGCTCCTGAGCGGTCCGGTACAGCGAACATGGCCCGACTTTGACGAATTGCAAAGGATTGGTCGCTTGCTTAGGGGGTGTTTTCAAGGTGGTTTTCAATTTTGGCGGTTCGTGCGTCAGCTGCTGCAGAATGAAGAAAGGTCACTTCTAACATCTAGGTCGTACAAGTCTCTTTGCAAATGGCCGCGTGCGCGCTGAGAATCCCCCGTGTATGTATTTTCAAAGCTCCTCTCTCTTCCTGACTGATGACGTCAGAAGCGCGGAGAAAACACATGGCCGAAATTCCATTTGCTAATAAAAAGATATCTGCACGAAAGAAGACTTCAGGTCGCTGAAGCGTACCCTCTCTTGCAAAATGCTCCGAACATGCCGTGCTTCTTGAAAGTCAATCAACAAATCACCGTAAAATGACCGTAATTTGTGGTTGGTCATACGGAATGATTGCGCATGCGCCTGGCTAGGCCTCGTATTACAGTCATTTTATGGTTGTCGATTGACTATCAAGGGAGAATAGCGTCCGGGGAACTTTGCAAGTACTCAGGCTCCAGCGACCTGAAGAGCACAGAAATATCCTTTCGCCCGGCAATGGCGCTCCAGAGAGTTTTTCACAGCGTGTCATTTCCCTCGCCTGTGACGTCACTGTCCAATATGGCAGCCAGGAGAGCCTCGACGGAATTTACAAAGTTTTGTCAAACTTTCCAGGTGTCGATTCAGTCTCGTGTGTGCCGGGAATGCCGCAATTCTCGAACTCGTTTCTATGAAATAACAGGTTTGACGCGTTTCCCCGCACGAAAGTCGCGCCGGATATGCGACGACGAATACTAACCATCCTGTCGCTTCGCCGCTCGGTTGCGGCGGCTTGCGAAGCGGGCATCCTTCGCGCTTTCCTGCTTCTCCCGCTGTTTTTCGAGACGCTCCTCCTTTTCAGTGTTGGACGACACCTCCTTGCGCGGCTCGGCCCATCCTATGTCTTGTTCCTGCCAAACGTAAGCGTCGGAGGTTAACAGGGGACGGCGATTAACATAATCAGCAAGCTCGCGCGCGACCGAGGGGACGCGGCCGCGACTCATGAATACCGACCGAGCTGGCCAGGATCCTAATAGAGATGTGCGAACTATTCGAATTCGAATCGAACCTAATGTAATTCGATTCGATTCGAATCCGAATCCTTATGATCCGAATCCGAATAATTCGAAAATTACCAATTGCGAAGATTCGAATACGAATGAAATACATTAGCGTTTGCGCGCATCAGCTACAAAACGGGCCATCTGGTTGCCTGTATGTTTGCCCTTAACCCTTAACTTGCAATTAACCCTTAACTCATAATTAATAACTTCATTATAAATTGCTTTAAATATTTAAATATATATTTTATTCTAAGATGATATTACAATATCAATATTCCCTTTCACATTAAAATCCTCCTTCCATCATTATTTGTATGTTTAATAGTCATGTTAAATTTTTTAAATGGTTCAATTCGATTTCATTCGATTCGAATTCGAGTGAAATGTCATAGATTCGATTCGATTCGAATGAAATGTCATAGATTCGATTCGATTCGAATGAAATGTCATAGATTCGGTTCGATTCGAATTCGAATTTAAAAAATGAGATTTGATTCGACATAAAAATTCTCGATTCGTACATCTCTAGATCCTAATTAGAGCGGCGGAAAGTTGGCGCGCCCGTAACAATCGACCGTCTCGGTCCGCGCTAGCGAGTCGAGATAAGGTCCAAAAATCAGACCGACGTTCGTTGATTCCTCGGACGCATCTCCGCCGCTAAACTTTCACCCAGCAGCGGACGGTTGCCTTGAACGCGTGGCAATGTTTATCAGTTCGCGCGCGGATGTTATCGCATTCGTTGCTCATGGTTGCCCATCCGTCGTGTTATTTGCGAAAGTGTCTCAGTTCCCCCCTCCCCTACCCCCCGTCCGCACGCCCTATTTCCTCTCACGGCGCGTCGCCGGGTTCGCGACAGATCGATTGTCACTCTTCACGTGAGGGGAGAGCAACAAGTCTCTTAAGTAGCAATAACAACAACAACAATAAGAATAATAATAATAATATTAGGTGTACAAATAAATAATCCAAACCTTTTTAAACGGCTGAGAAATTAAGTTTCCAAAAATTTTCCATCAAATTTTCCCGCTCTTTTACTTTATATTTACGTAGTGTTGACGTATAGCTATTAAACATTACATTTCGTATGGCGGAAGACTTAACCTTGAATTTAGCTGAAAATTTTGGATTATTCATTCGTACACCTAATAATAATAATAATAATAATACAGGGCTACTTGAAGACTACTCGAGTCGTACACTTCCCCGGGATCGAAAACCCGCGGAAAGAACGCGCGTGTCTCCGATTTTTCGCCGACTTCCCGACCGGTCTCCGAGGCAGTCGTTTTCGCAATATTTTCAAGCGACTCGCGAATCGCATTCTTCTCGACGACCTTGTCGATATCTCGACAAGGTACAGCGTCGAGATGCATCTCGCCGATAATGGCCGTCCGTTCGCTCGAGTCGCGTTCACGGGGTCGTAGACTCCTCCGGCGCACGTCCGATCGCATCGCACCGGCTGATAGAATCCCCTGTGACACCTATGGACGCGCGTGGCATCGCGCGGTCGTCTCTCGCGACGCGCATGCATGCGTGCGTAGAAAACGCGCGCGTCGCGCGGCGGAGCGACGCGACGCGACGCGGTTTGGTCGCGCGGCGCGCCGACAGCAGCACCAGGCCTCTCGAAGGCGATTCTGGAGCGAACGGCGCGGAATGTAGTCCTCGAGGAGGAAATCGACGCGGGAAGATCGCGAGAAGTCAAGGCTGGATATTTCTGTCGTTGCCGCGCACGCGCGCAACAGTCTGTTTTCCAGCGGTTTTATTCCGCTTATTTCGCGAGAATGCCCGGCCCGATTATTTCCGCTCGTTGGACTTTGGATGCCTTTCTTATTGACAGATCCTCCCCCCCCCGTTCTCCCCCGCCGCCTGCAATGAGCGCGACCGCACTCCAGTTGTCACAAAAGGCTCATGAGATCGTGTCGTTATGTAATTCCGCGGAGCGAACGAACACGAAGGGGAGCAGCGTGCGGACATTTCTTCGAGTCCTTCGAGTCCTTCAAGTTCTTTCCTGACGAATTCGAACATTACGGCGGATAATTCTCAAATTATCGCAGCGAGATGAGAAAGCGCTCGAACAGGACGATTCGGTGGATCCCGCAGGATGCGGAGAAGACATAATGTGATTCCCCCTCCCCTCCCCTACTCTTGAGGACACATCGCATCCGGAGCACAATGTGGGACGGGTGTCTGCGGAATCTCAGCGGCGGTCGCGTTCACGTTCTGAAAATACCGCGGGGGTAAATTCGCCGGTTCGCCAGAATAATCTCGTATTTTTCGAATGTTACGAGCAGCCGCGCCTTTCTTCCTTCCTTCTTTCTCGGCGGCTCCTCCTCTCCCCTTTGTCCGTTTTGTTCCAGCCGCTTCCTGCCGTTTTCGAGTCTGCATCGTCCATGTTGTGATCGGGCACCCGCAGCGAATCGTTGCGCCTGTCACAAGACTGCTTTTATTCTCTTCGAGCAGGCTTTTTAATTCGCAGGTCAAAACCTCTGGACGTTCGATTTCTATTCGCCAGCGCCGACAACGCGAGTCGCACCGCGTAGATTTTCGCCAAGTTTTTCTGCATCGACATTGTTGCGAACAGCCGCTCATTGTTGCGTAATCGCACGATACACAGCTGTCGATTGCCTACACCGGGTGTGTACATTACACCTCAGAGGACGCATTGATACGGCGGCCAGCTTGAAGCGACACGTGAGTAAATATTTCCATATTAAGATCGAGAGTAACATCGTTCGCATCGTCGCCGGATGGCTCTTCCTCCCCTCGTCCTCTCTTTTCCTGCGTCGACGAGAGGAAGCAGACGGGTGGCTCGAAGATCCCGAGAAAAGCGTCGCAACGACGGCGACAGCGATGTCCTCTTTCTCCGTCTGCGCGAACGAGCGCTTGACCTTTTCTCTTCTCGGACGCAGGACGCGCTAACACTTTATGGTGGTATAAAACGATTGCTTTACGCCACCGATGGGGTCCGTTCCCTAGTAGCACACTTCATTGGAGTTACATTGGTGTTACATTGGCCCAATATGTAGCCAATATTGATTAGACATTAAATTACAAGATATCGCCAATATTGCACAGCATAGTAAAAAAAAAAAAAAAAAAAAAAAAAAAAAAAAAAAAAAAAAAAAAAAAAAAAAAAAAAAAAAAAGATATCGCCAATATTGCACAGCATAGTTATACCAATATTGACTTACATTGGGGTTACATTGGCCAATATTGGGGGCCGAATTTGCAGCCAATATCGACCCAACAATATGTGCTACTAGGATTGCTCGGCTTCGCTCTTTTATTAAACTATGTCAGGGTGTTTCACGATCATCGAGCGCCCCGCTCGTTGTAAAGCATTAACGCCAACGAGAGCGGTCGCTCTCGTAGAGCATCCGAATCGTCATCGTCGTCCACGCTCGGTCAACTCGTCGCACTCGCGTATCGCGGCAGAGCCGCTCTCTACGTTGTTTTTAATTTCGCCTCGCCCCTCTCCCGCCGCCCTCGCACACGTCATGGCGGCGTGGAAAAAAGCCGCGTCCGACGGAACCAGGACACGCGCGCGAACGCATTGTTATCAGCTGTTATCCGCGTCACATCACGAGTCGTAACGAGATCCGATCACCGAAGCGTAACAGCGAAACATCCTCGTTTCGTCGTCGTCGTCGTCGTCGTCGTCGTCGTCGTCGGAGAGTCACACGCGCCGCGAGAGAATTATTCACGCGCGCGCGCTCGGATACTCTTAATGCACCATTACGCCGAGAGACAACGAGAGAGTGAGGGAGACAGAGGGGAGAGGGCAGGGACGAGAGAGAAGAGGAAGGCCGGTGGGATTTACAAGGCGCTTATGTAAGCGCGATGCTGCGAGGAGATGCCTCGCGGCAAATCGACGACGAAATATCGCGCGACGGAGGAAGGCAGCTGCGGCGCTCTCGCGAGGCGAGGGCGAGCTCGTGGCTCACAGACGAGGCCGGTTTCGCTGTCGCTCCGAAGACGCGCATGCGGGTCGTACATACGATCGGTACGCACGCATAGACACGTTTTCTTCGCGGCCCGATCTCGCGTGATCACATGTGAGTAAGTGAGTGAGTGAGTGAGTGAGTGTGTGTGTGTCTGTGCGGAGGAGATACGACGTACCTACGCGCTCGCACCGGGTATTCAGCGTCTTGGAAACGTCTTGGCGACGGAGGCCTCTCGATTAGCGCGAGCTCGTCCTCGCGAATATTAGGTAAATCGGAAAAGTTCCGTCCATCTAGCGGCAAGTAGCTATAGCTAGAACTGTCGTTAATCTCTAATGTCTAAACGAAGCTGAATGGTTTGTTTTGACATCTGTCAATAACATTCAGTACATAAAGTTATACGTTCGCATCAATAACATTGTTTTTTACAGCGTCAAAAATGTCGCATCGAAATGTTTGAGCCAAATAAGCGTCATTTGCGCGAAGTGTTAATCTTTTGCTTCAATTGGAAGTAAACTGCAGCTGAAGCTCATCGAATGCTTGTTAGAAGTTTATGATAATAATGCTCCTTCCGATAAAACATGCAGAGAATGGTTTCGACGCTTTTAAAGCGGTGATTTTGATGTGGAGGGCAAAGAGCGTTCTGGCGGCGGCCAAGAGTATTCGAAGACAAAGAATTGCAGGCATTGGTGGACGAAGACCCAAACGCAACAGCAACTTGCAGAAGCATTAAATTGTCAGCTCAATCTGTCATTTCCGATCGTTTGAAAGCCTTAGGAAAGGTTTACAAGGAAGGAAAATGGGTCCCATATAAACCGAAGCCAAGAGACAAAAATCATGGGTTGATCCAGGCTAACCAGCAACATCCACTTCAAAGCGCAATATTCAGGGTTCAAAGGTATCGCTGTGTATTTTGTGGGATCAGCAAGATATTGTGTACTGTGAACTGTTAAATCCGAATGATACTGTCATTGCTGATCGTTATCGACAACAATCATACAAATTGAAGCGAGCATTGGATCAAAAACTATCACCAATCGCGAGTAAACGACGCAAAATGATCCTTCTTCACGACAATGGCTGCGTTCAGCAGGACAAAACAGTTGCAAAACTGTTGTTTGTATGATTTTCTTCCGAACGGTACTCAGAAATGGACTCAGCGGTCGCCATGTTTTTCAGCAAACTAAAAGTAAGCTGAATCTAAGCACATCATGTTGAGCAAGATGGATGCCCCCAATTTATGTGAAGCGTAATATACATATAAAGACGTTATATATAATGCAGATTCTATAGAAGTGCACGAGCAATTAGAAAAAGATATGTATAAATAATTTAATAATGAAATATATAATTATACTCACATCAAAGTATATTAATGCATATTATAGATAATGCATAGGTTAGAATAAAGCCACACAACAAAAATAAGAAGAAACGTTTCGAATTTTATATCTTTTTTAATGTAATAAGTGTATCAAATACAACAGCTGAATAATAAAAATGCACGTAGAACTATTTTACAGCAAATAATGAAAGGTTAGTTCGATGTTCACAAATATATATATATCACTCTGACGAGTACAAAGAGCGTTCAGCAGAACATCCAAACTGTTGCAATGTATCATTAAATCGTTTACAAAGCGTTGAGTTCTGCTGAACGCAGCCAATGCTCGATCTCATGTCGCATTATCAGCGAAGCAAACACTATTAGAGCTGGGATGAGAAGTCTTATCATACTCCGCGTATTCTCCAGACATTGCTCCATCTGATTATCATTTGTTTTGTAACTTTGAACAAGTGCGAAAATTTGTTGAAAATTTTGGATCGATCCCAAAGAAGAATCTTTTTATCGTCGCGGAATCCATCTCTTGCCAGAAAGATGGGAAAAAGTTGTGGAAAACGGAGGAAAATATTCTGATTGACACGTATTCGTTCATTATCTGGTTTAAGCGGATCAATTTTGGAGAAAAAGAGAAACCTTCAAAACTGAATCACACTCCTGATACTTTCCTCAATGCGGAAGCCAGTCGTCTCGCGGTGGTTATCTTCGAACCCCGATTAGCATCCGGGGGCGAGGCGAGATCTTCGCGGTAGAACTCGAGAGGGAATCTTTCTTTATATTTCATCATATCTTAGAAAATGTAAGATAGAACAATGAAGGGGCGTTATGAGAAGCATTACTTCCTCTTCTCCGTAATATAGGAAAATAATCCCTCTTCTCACTTCATTCTTCCATGCTCTTCTCCCTCTAAATACAACGAAAGGCTGTGCATATTCCTTGTGATCATCATCATCATCATTATTCTTATTATTATTATTAAGGCGCTCAAAGACTTCCAGACACGCGCCCACGTATGCTCTACGTAAACGCAATTTCCACGCGCAATCTCCTTACGAACGGCGCTCCGCGCGCGGCTTTCTGTCGCGGGTTATAAATCGCACGGGCCGGACCTCGTATCGCATTCTTCCCTTTCCTTGCGCGGCTCGCAAAAAAGCCGCGGAGGCTTATCGCGGAAAAGACCGTCGTAACCTCGCGCGCGACGCGCGCCTCGCCTCGCGCGGGGCCATGAAAAATCGCGCGTGCGTGCGTGAGTGCGAGCCGTTCCGTCGCTCCTTCGACGCGATAAACAAAGCGCGCGCACGAGAGTGCGTGTTCGCATACAGGGGAACACCCTGTATGCGCGAGCGCAGAAACGCACGCACGCACGCACGCACGCACGCACGCACGCACGTGTGCCGGAGCGCGTACAACAAACTGCGCGGCCGGATCGCGTAGGACGCTGCGCGCGTGTACACGTATACGTTTGTTTGGCCGTGGAGAGCGGTGGCTAGGTCACGGTCAGGGCGATGCCCTCTTCCCTGGGGAGAAAGAGAGGAGGCCGCGCGCTTGATGCTAAAGCTGCCTCTCGCGGCGGGCTGCCACGCGACCGGCGAACCGCGCTCGCGCGCTCGCAGGAGCCCCGATATATCGCGCGTACGTGCGCGCCGCTGTATCGCGATCGAACCCGCGGAGAGAGAGAGAACTCAATTAGAGCACGGGGAATAATGGAGATCGCTCCGGCGATCGAGACGACGAGCGAGGAGCGAGAGGAGTTTGGGCGAACGCGGGAACCCGCGGGAGCTTCGTCGGGCCGCCGACCGCCGCCGCGCCGCGCCGAGGAGGTCGAGTGTAGATTTCGTCACTCCTGACAGTGCTAATTAACAGCCGCTGTATCAGCGAAATTATTCCTCGCTCCCGCGCACGTGCTCGTTGGAAATCAATCTCGAGCCTCGTCGGTGCGTCGCATCGACTCGCCGATGGCGCACCTTCTGGAAACCACATACGTAAGATAAAAAAAAAAGAACCTGATCATCTAAAAATAATTAAAAAAAAGCTGATGGTTGATTTTTAGAGAGAGGGTTGCCGGGTTGACGCGGGTGAATCGAAGAGGGCGCTTATCAGCGTCCGCGAGAACTTTCCGATCCTTCGACTTTTGATCTTCGCGAATTACTTCTACGTTCCCGAGTGTCTCCATTTTCTTCCTCGTCGGCGCGTTCATTTTCCCCAAGCCGCGATAAGACGAGTCGCCGTCTCATTGCTCTTCGCAGACACCGACACTCACGTTTACACGCGTTAATCGTTCCCGCTGGAAATCCTGGAATTCTAGAAGCTGGCGATCCTTTTTCACCGGAATGCAGCGAAAGGGAGAGAGAGAGAGAGAGAGACCTTTGCTCTCTACCGGCTCTACCTGCGCGAGATAACAGGTGTCAAATAATTGCGCACAAAATACGCTGATTATCGCACGTCAACTTGACGAGGGAAACGTGAAGAGAGCGAGAGAGGGGCGGGGGGGAAGACTCGCTCGGGTATATACACGCCGCACTATGGACTTGTCAATGTATCGCACGCACACGCGACAGTCATAACACGCACGGCGCGTGCGCCGTGGCAGATGATCCGATCGTTAAAGGAGTTAATCATAGGATGAAGGGGGGGAGGGAACAAGAGAGAGAAGGAGCGCTCAATGGAAACACGACGAGCACATCGTCGTCGTCGTCGTCATCGTTTGCATCGAAAGAGACGAGGTTATTAGATGCGCGTCGCGCGCGGCTCGCTGCAGCAATAAAACGCGCGCTGTGTAAATACGTAGCCTTCTCTCTCCCTCTCTCTCTCTCTCCTCTCTTTCTCTTCTTGCTATCTCGTCACGGAGGCCGTCCTCCGTGTCGTCTAAATTCCTCCGCCGTGATATGCGCCCGCGTCGCCATTCGCCGTCGGGATGCACTTGAACCAGGAAATTGTCTGCATCCTTGGCGCGCGACGGCAATAAATAGACGTTCCGGCCGCTGGCGCGCGCAAAGATTAATCGGGCTGCATCGCGAGCTTCGCGACGGCGCGAGAGAGAGCGAGAGAGAGAGAGAGAGAGAGAGAGAGAGAGAGAGAGAGAGAGAGAGAGAGAGAGAGAGAGAGAGTCCGAATTCGAAGTTTCAGACGAGTGCGCAAAATTGACGCGATTACGCCTTGGCCTCGTTCGTAAAAAAATGGCCGCGCCTCCTCCGGCGAGAAAATGCAGGCGCTCGCGCGATGAAGTCTCTCGACAAAGTGTCGGCGGGACACTCGCCGCCATACGAAGTCGGCGAACGCGCCGCTCGAGCTCCGGCAACGCATAAAATCGACCAGGCCGGGGGGGAAATAAAATTTAATTGGCTAATTGGATTCAACGGAACACGCGCGTTTCGCCGATTATCCGGCTAGAATGTGTCGAGCAGACCGACCGGCTCCGACCGCAAAAGTCCACTTTGCCTCACAAATCGCTTTATTTCGCCGATTAGTTCGCTGTGTCGTTTGACATCGCGGTGTTCGACGCACGAGACGGATGTCCGAAGTCCGAGGGAAATTCGCTTTCGTTATTCGCGGGCGGTATGTAATGATATTAGGTGCAAAAGTTTTAGTCTTTTTCGTCAGTCCTCTGATGTAATTGTTTTAAATTGAAATATTTTCCCGCCGTTTTGTGCCGTCTTGTAAAGTCGGTCTTGAACTTTCTAAAACGTCATTATGATCATTGTGCACATAACTCTTAAAGATAACAGTTGCTAGAAGGAGCGGCGAAAAACTTTATATTCGACGTTGCACTCGATATGAATTCCAGCGAGGGAAAAATGCTGCTAGAGCGTGCTGAGTCCATTTACTCTATTCTGGAGAAATTATTGTGTCCCACAATACGTGCAAATATTGGTTCCGCCGTTTTAAAGACGGTAATTTTGACGTGAATAATCGTCCGCGCTCTGGAACACCAGGAAAACACGAAGCCGACAATTTGCAAGCGTTGTTAAATGAAAACTCGTCCCAGCGCAAGTAGAACTTGCAGAACAGCTCGGAGTTGGCCGAGCGACAGTTTCAAGGCGACTGCGTGAAACGGAAAAAATTCAGAAGCTCGGAAAATGGCTGCCGCGTGAATTGGCGCAAGACAGTGCGAAAAAGATTTGTTGTCGAAGACTGTTACTGGCGATGAAAAGTGGATTACATACGACAACCCGAGTCTGACTCGGGGTAAGATTTACTACTTTCAGGTCCGCCATTTTTGACCCACCATTTGGAATTTTGCAGCCACAACCTCAAATTTGAAATCAGCGCGTTCGAAAACTATTACAAAACATGAAAGTCAATATTTTCCTACGCAGAAGAAATTTAATTGAATTTAATTTTAAAAATTTTTAAAAAGAAATTTAAATTTAAAAATTAAATTTAAATTTTGATACTAATTTCTGCCAGTAAATAGAACCGCGAAAGAGGGTTAAAGCCTCCGCGTATCAGACGAAATTTTGTTTGACGCAACAAACATATTTTGTTGCAGCTTAGTTCCAACGAAACGTTTTTGTTGCGTTAAAACAAAACTTTGTTCGATCAATCAAAAAATTTATTTGGACTATTCCAAATAAGCATTTGTTAGATTCAACTAAATCGTTCTCTCTCTCTCTCTCTCTCTCTCTCTCTCTCTCTCTCTCTCTCTCTCTCTCTGTGTGGGATGGTGGCACACACGCGCTCCTCTCGACGTCCTCGCGACTTTTTGCGCTCAGGAGCGCTCGGAGCGTGAAATTCCGGCCGCGATATTCGGAGCGCTGTCGCGCTTCTGGAAAATATCCGGTATCTCGTGAGAACGACAAAGGGAGGACATCTTACGGTAAATCCCATGTCGGTTCGCACTTCGGCTCGTTCCGCTCTGGTTTCCACGACGCGGCGAAAACTCATTTCCACTTCCACATACACACACACACACACACATACATACACAAACGCACGCACGCACGCACGCACGCACGCACGCACGCACGCACGCGTCGGCAATTCCTGCGCGATATATTATTACACGGTAATGTCGTCAAACCACGGCTCGCGGCTGATTAACGCCGCGTCGTGATAATTACGGGTACCTGCCGGATTCCTCTTGCTCGCTGCAGAGTAACGGAGAACAAGCGAGGCACGAGAGACACGAGTGCGGCGTGCCGCCGCGATAAGAGCAGAACAAGGAAACGAGAAGAGGAGGAACGACCGGAAAAGACCGCGAAGAAAAGTAGAAATCCGCGCGTCGGAGAGACGAAAATTCGGCCGAGCGTGACCGCCGCCGCGCCGCGCCGGCTGGCTTTTCCGCGCTCCAAGGTGAAACGATGGATGCGCCGAGCCGGCAACGCGGGCATAATTGTATTACACTGCAACCTTACATGTTCCGACACGTGATCTCCGCACGGACGTGTGTGCGGCCGCGTATCGTAGCGTGAAAAAAAAAATTTCAACGGCCTACATTCGACGAGCAGTTACGTCACCGCATCCGTTCTCTCGTCGCGCACAATAGTTGAAACGCTGAAATTGCGCTTTAATTGCAACTCGCCCCCGCGGCTTGCAGGCTGCGTCGTCCTACCCGATCGGCTGTACCGCGTCATCAGCCAGCATCCTCGCGGCCGGCCGTCGCGAGAGGGGCATCCCGCGCCGCCCCGCGCGACGAGAATCCTCCCTCCGTTGCGGAAATCAAACCGGAACGGGCGTAGAAAGCGGATTAAGGAGCAGCTCTCCTCGTCGCACCTCCGATCCTTCGTCATTCATCCGCCGAAACGAGCTCTCGCTCACGCAGAACGTTCCTCACGAAAGTGCATCGCTGGGAGGTACGAAGGGGGTGGGGGGACTCTCCCTTCCGCGCCACCGCGGCTTAATCCACTTGTTTCACGCGAACGCGAGAGATTAGCGGAATGAAACACGCAGCCGCTGACACCTGCGCTGCTGAAAGGTCAGATTACTGACGAAACGCGTGATCGCGCAGTTGGAAAGAGAAAGAGAAAGTACGTCGCGTGAAAACCGGGAAGGCAGGTCTCGCGAATGACGAAAGAGCGATTTTCTAAAACAAACGCGGAGATACGTTGCGCGGCGGCGCGTAAAAAATGATCTCTCTCGCGTGCGTTTGCATATCCCAGTCTCGTTATCCTTGACGGGATACCGACTCGGAAACGTTACACTTTCGAATCGAAAGAGGCGAAAGAACGACAAAAATCACGCCGAGGCATGAGCGCGCTCGCGCTGATTTCGGTTTGGAGTTCCGGCTCGGGTCGACAATCCACGCCGAGCAGCACGTCGGGTGATTGTAGAAGGTGTGTCGAAAAGAAGAAGAAGAGGAAAAGCAAGTCCTGATGTCGAAACAATCTCGTGGAAATTTGATTTTGCGTTTTGGATCTTTTGATGCTACGCGACGCGACTGCCGATCGACTTCGCGCGTCCTGACGGCGACCACCGGCGACTCCTGCGGGCTCTCCACGCATTCCGCGTGGTTTGAAACCGGTGTGAAGTTGGCACCTCATTTTTTAGCACCGCAAGTTTCAACGATAGTTCTATTGGCACCCACAATAGTTCCACAATTCCTGATCTGAGGTATCTTATATCAATAGTTCCGCCGAATTAGTTAACAAAATGATAGATTGAATATATGAGGTGTTAACTTCCCGTAGCACCGCAACTTCCAAAAAGAGCCATTTCAAGCACGAAATCTTATAGTTCTAGAATAGTTTTATAGTTCCTGATATGTTTTAGCAAAAGTTTTGGCTTCTAACCAATTTTAAATAATTTTTGAAACTTAGCGCCAGCACCGCGCAAGAGTAAAGTATCAGTTTGCTGTGGCAGTTCCAGCCGACTTCTGGGTTTCTTTTACTCTCTAAAAACGACAGTTTTGTTCAGTATATGATTATTAATAACAAATTACTTACTCGAAATGACTGTAAAAGTTAATGTATTAGTTAGAGAAACATTTTAGTAGTCCAGCAATATGCTAAATATGCTAAAGAAATATGTGAAAAACTTAAATTATTGGAAAAACAAGCTTGGACGATAGGTGGCACTCTGGGAAGAAGACCACTATGCAGCAAAAGGTTAACCTTTAAGAGCTGGGTGAAACTTCACCCCGTGCGAATTTCTTTCCAATATTATTGAAAAACGTAACAACTGGTAACACGAACTTTTTAGATATTTATTTATTCATATTGTCAATAGTGGTAATATTCTTATCAAACAAATCAGTTCTCTCGCACACTTTGCTGCAAACGCAACAAGGAGGTTAGCCTGGGGTGATATTTCACCAAGGATACACCTCAAGTGTGAGTTTTACTACTATACGCGATCGTTTAAATATATAAGGGAACAAAAAGAAATTATTCATGCGGTCGACAAAGACCGAGATACCCTCTGGCGGTATTTTATGGAACGTTGAATGCGGCGGGAGGAAATAAATTTCAGGGTCATTTTTTCATTTCGCTGCGACGCTGCGATAGGGATAAAAAATCAGCGTACGACAAATTTAGCCGTTGGGCTTGGGATTTTCCCCCTGTCAAACCCAATTTTAAGAGAACGATTAAAAATTTCTTACTTTTCATATAATATTCAACAAAATAAAACGTTTAATTGCATTTGTTTTCTTTTGCCTCTTTTATTTATAAAATATAGAAATATATACCAGCGTGAAATTTCACCCTCGGTAGCACTGACGTTATTTTCTTAACTCTTAAGGGTCATCGCGATTAATCGACAGCTTTCGTCTAGACCCCCCCCCCCCATTAACGGCCGTTTTACAGTTCGCGCGTTATGCCGCGTATTGCCGCTCGACTGGCGTTGTGACAGCGGAATGAGACGCGTCATCTCTCTCGTCGCGGCCACTCCTCTCGGATCTTAGTGAGCGTCCTTTCCGTCACGTCGGCAAATTAAATCAGCCGGAACGAGCCCTCCTTGCGCGTCGATTTCAACGAGCGAGAGCACAACGGCGCTTCGTCGGCGATCCCTCGATTTCTGCCCGCGCGGCGAAAATCTCGCGGAATCCCAGCGGGGCTTCCCTCCCCCTCCCCCCTGCCGCCATATTCTGGGTTTATTTTTATCCTTACTAGTCCGGGGCAACAGGAACATGAATGAAAGGGAGCGATAGGCAGTCTGCCAAAGCGCGGGCTATTAATACAGCGATACGAGGGCGTGCTGCGGATAGAAGTCGCAGCGCGCGTCTCAATCGCGAGCGTCGCCGGTTTTCGATTCTCCGCGTTTCGATCGCGAGCGAGTCCGCATATGCAGGGAGCCGGACAGAGACAACAACACGCGGCTCTCGTTCGACGGTTCAAGGTTCAGCATATGCGGAAAAATACGCGCGCGACACTCGGGGGCGAGAAGACATGTGGCGAGCACGTGTCCTCTTCCCTCCCTCTTTCTCTCTCTCTTTCCCCAGTTCGCTCGCTCGCTCGCTCCGTCTCTCTCTCTCTCTCTCTCTTTGTCGGAGTTTGCTCTACGAGCAAGAGCAACGTGTGTCTCGTCGGTGTGCATTACCCTAGACCGAAATACGAGCGCGGCAGCGCGGAGAACAGGCTCGGCTAGCGATATATTTTTGGAATTAGTATCGCCTCCTGCCGCCGTCCGAGAGGAGCCGAGATACGACGATCGTAAAGATCCTCGATATTTATCTTGGAACGATCCGCCAGCGCCGGCGGATTCCCCGGAGACGCGACAGCGTCGCGCGCGCGCGCGCGCGCGTAATCCGGGATTCGTCTCGCAGCGCGACTTTATCGGGCTCTTTATCCCGCAGGGGGGATAGGGTAAGTCCGGGAGGGATAGGGCATAGGGGACAGATGGTCAATCGTTATAATTTTGTTATTGGGTATTAAACTTGGTACGGAGTTTTGTTTGACGCAACAAAAATATTTAGTTCCAACGAGACGTTTTTGTTTGCTTCAAACAAAACTTCGTTTGATCAATCAAAACATTTATTTGGACTATTCCAAATAAGCAAATTTGTTAGATTCAACTGAATCGTTCTCTCTGTGTATGTAGGACCGGTGCGCGCGCGCCCCTCATTCGCGTGTACCAAGTCTCAGTGATGAATATTCATAAGTAATGCCTTTTAAGACGCCAATATATGGCCCGGAGGATTTTTTCTCCTGAGCCGGAGAGCCGGAGATTTTGTGTTTCGTCCGGAGACGAAAACCGAAGAGGTGGCAACCGTGCGTATGACCATATCGAACCCGGACACCAGCGACCATCCACCTCTCACAGAATATTTTTAATACTTCGTTATTACTGACGTCCCTTGAATCTCTTTTTTCACAAAAATTCTTCTCTGCCTTGAACATTACCCTCCACTGAGTGTGTTGATACGCTGTTGATCATTTATCGCAATAATACAGATGCGTCATTTCCAATTAAAAAAAACCATGCCCATCTATCCCAGATCTAACCTACTTCACCGGAAGCTGCACGCATCGGAAACGAGGGAGAACGCGCTCCCTTTAATCCCGCGATTGTTTACCGACGCTGCTTAGCGGCGACGACGACGCGACGTCTGCGCTTGTTATCACGCACCCCCCCCCCCTCGCCGGCATCTGCAACGTTACCGATTTTCGTTCGCCATTAGTCGCGAATGCTCGAGGTCATTTCTACGAAATCAAGTGAGTGAGAGAGAGAGAGAGAGAGAGAGAGAGAGAGAGAGAGAGAGAGAGAGAGAGAGAGAGAGAGAGAGAGAGAGAACAGCGCGAAGAGCCGCACGCGAATGCTGCGCATAATGGCCGCGCGCAAGTAGGTCGTAAATTTACCTCGTTTACCTTGATAACGTAATGCGGATAAGATATGAGTCTGACCGAGGATGAGTAGACGCGCGCGCGCGCGGGTGGAGGCACAATGTCGGGAGGGGCGGAGGGAGACATTTGGTACACGCGATCGCGCGGATCGTTCATTATGCGCGGCTGGAAAAGAGGCGCCCCTCGCGTGTCGGAGAGACGCGACTCCGTTGAATCCGCCGGCGCGGCGCGGCGGAACGAATCGTTCCTCATTCGCGCCCGAGGAGACTCTTGCCGCGGCGAGGCGATTTATACAAACAGTTTACACGAGGCATCGGCCCGCGCGCGAATTTATTCGTGGGGCGAGTTGGAGCAACGGCGAGAGATTATTCTCACGCGCGCACACACGCACGAAGTACACCTCGCGGCGCTTTCACTTTAACGCGGCGACATTTCCTACGACGGCGCACGCGCGCGTCAGCCTCACTTTTTATTCCTACGACCCATTGTTTTGTAAAGGCCGCAGTAAAAATACCGTAATCCAGCGCGGCTGTTGATGAAGAGAAGCCCAGCGCGCGCGCGCGCGCGCGCAGCGATCGGGACGAAATGTATTTTTATTGCGCGCTGGAAAAGGAGACACGCAACAAAGAAGAAGACAATGTCCGCGGAAGAGCGCAGTGCATTCACCCGGTCTTACCTACGAGCGCACGCTGCGCCAAATAACCGGTCGGTTCCGCGCGCGCGAGTTCCCTCGACGACTTCCTTCTTCCTGATATCGAGCCGAATTACATCCCGACGAGCGAAAGGAGAGAGAGAGCGAGCGAGCGTGCGCGAGCGCGGTTTCAGGCGATTCCCGAACGTTTTGTTTACTTGCCGGCCGCTGCTCTCGACGAGCGAGCGCGCCATGAGCGAGAGCCGGCGAGAGCGAAGGAGGACGGAAAAAAACGAGTCAACGACATCCACGAACGGCCGTGGCTGCAGTCAGCCTCGTAAAAGAGTTTAGTGCCGCTTGTGGGACGAGGTCGTTCCCGGAGATGACGTACTAAAATTTACGGCGGGCGTGCAGCAGCCCTCTTCCGATGGCATACTTGCGCGCGCTCGTACGAGTCGGGCGGTTTCTGCCTCGGTTCGCTGCGGCCTGGAGCTTGTCCTGATCCTCGAGATCGCGGATCCTCGAGGCGTGCCTCGAGGGAAGCACTAGCGACTTTGTTTCGTCCTCGTACTCTGACTCGGTCGACACTGAGTCGTATGAGAGTAGCCCCGAATAAATATATGAAAATGAAAATAAATAAATGTAGAATGTTTATTTGAATTTTATAGATTACACATGAATATATCTTTATATAAAAACTTTTATATAATTGTAAAGTTTCTCTTTCTCCGTACAATTGCATTAAATTAATAAATATAAAGATGAAAAGAAATTTAAAATTAATATATGAAACAAATATGTAAAAATGAAAATAAATATGAATTCTTTTATTTAAGTTTTATAAATTATATATAAATACAATATCTTTATATAAAAATTGTATAAATATAAAGATGGAAAGAAATATGAAATTAATATATGAAATAAATACATAAAAATGAAAGTAAATAAATATAAATTTTTTATTTGAATTTTACAAATTATATATGAAAACAATATCTTTATATAAAAATTTTTGTATGAGCATAAAGTTTCTTTTTCCCCGTGTAATTGTGTTAAATTAATAGACATAAAGATGGAAATAAATTTAAAATTAATATATATGAAACAAATATGTAAAAATTAATAAACATAAAGATGGAAAGGCATATAATATTAATATATGAAATAAATATATAAAAATGGAAGTAAGTAATATAAACTTATTTGAATTTTATAAATTATATATATATATATATAGATACTTTTATTATAAAGTCTCTCTCTTCCCATGTGACTATATTAAATTAATAAATATGGAAATAAATATAAAATTTTTTATTTAAATTTTATAGATTATATACGAATACAGAATCTTTATATAAAAATTTTTATATAAAGTTTCTCCCCGTGTAATTATTTTGTCATGTTGAGGTATCGCGCGTCTGATAGCTGAAAAATTGTACGACAGGATTTATCGTAAGGATAAACGAATCTTTCCTCCGCCCAACAATCATAAGTGCCTCATGGACGATAATATATTATCGACGGGCTTGAAGAATGTCAAGTACGAGCGTGCCCGCGATCCACAGCTCGAAGAATCCACGGCTCGCCACATTCTCACGGGAACGTTCGGAGCGAAGGCGTGCGCGCGCGCTGGCGCCACGGAATGAAAATGAATTAATGCGATTTACATGATTGGCAATGTCGCAATTAGTCGCCGAGGCCGGTAACGGGTTCGACGTTCCGCCGCTCGTAGGAGAATGTCACCGAACATTGTAATTTCTCGAAAGTAGCGCACAAGTCCCCGACACGGCGCGACAGAGCGGTGAACGCTGAGAACGGCACGGATACCAATTAAACGGGCTGCTCGTTAACTGTTTATTTCATTGGATTATCGCGAGTCTCCCCCTCCTCCTTCCTCCGGGCCAAGCGCGTGATAACCGCTTAAAAATATCGTACGGTTCCGAAATTTTTACGCTTTTTACGCTCGGTCGCAAACCCGTCACAGTTCGGAAAAGAATTATCTCGCAATTACAGGCGAGACGTCAGCCGCGCGCGTTTCGCGCGTCTGCGGGGAGGGCGAGCAGTTCGATCGAGGGAATTAATCCGAAGTTTTATCACCGCCGGAATACCTTCGTCCGGAATTTTTTACATTTCCCTGTACGCGGCACGCGCGGCGTTTTACAGCCGCGGTAAAACAGCGGTGCCACCACGCAACGTCAAAGGGACGTTCCGTGAAAAGTCGGGCGCGTCAGCGCGAGAAACAACAAATCTTCGTCCGACTGAACGCCCAGTAACGATCCCGAGCGAGGAGCGGAATAAAGGGACCTGAAATAGCCGCGGGCCCGTCTGTTTTCGTCCGATGACCCATCTGAGCTTTTATAAGAATAGGCGTCGTATATTCACGCGAGCGCGGCTCTGCGGAGGCAAGTGACACGTGGCGCCGACTGATCTCTCTCTCTCTCTCTCTCTCTCTCTCTCTCTCTCTCTCTCTCTCTCTCTCGTCCGGGCCTGCTACTTTTAATTAAAAGCAAAAAGAAAGAAAGAAGACGACATGGAATCCTATCGCGTACATTATCCTTCTCAACGTCTCGATTACATCAAAGACGGGCGCGCGCGCCTTTCCGTTTCTACGCTCGCGCGCGCGCGCGCGCGATTATTCAAAAGTACATAATACTGCAATTTATGCTCCTTAGAACCGAGGAATTCGAAGGATGGAGAGGCAGGGCCGTTCTCCGCTCAATTATGTCATCGAGGCGGATGCTTTGGTCGCTCGCGCTTGCAGACTTCGGCCTCTCCGTCTGTCTCTCTCGCGCAACAACGCAAAGTCGCTCGAAAGACGTTCACTTCTCTCTGCAGCCCCGCTCGCCTCAAGCCGAACGCACGATCGTGGCGACCTTTCGCCTCGTTGCATTCTTTTTCCTCCGGCCCGCCGCAAAAGTTCACGCAACCCGTGTCTTTCTCCTTTGCGAAATAATGGCGTGCCGTCTCTCGCGCGCGGCGAGTCACGCGTGTTTTCTCGTTATTAAGTGCTGTCGTTGCCGCGAATTAGCGGGCCGCGCTCGTCTCGACGCACATCTTTACTCCCAAAGCCTCCCCCCCGCTCGTAGTACGCTGTCAATCAAGATCACAGAAAAAAAAGTATCCTATTTGCAAAGTGATTTTTCCCATAAGTCTCATATTCCAAGCGAAACCTTTCGCGGAAAAGAGGATTCCTCTTTCGATAAAGCGATTAACCCTTCCACTGTTAGCGGGAAGTATATTTTCTACCTTTTCTTGATTCGATTTTGCGTTGTAAATCACATAATTTTGAAAGACTAATCGGGGATTTGAGTTTTCCAGATAACTGAACAGTTGTTCAACATACTCCAATAGGTTTTTATACCCAATTATTCATTTGTGATTATTTATAACAAATCAAAGTTAAAAAAATGCTTTTTTCAAGGGAAAAATCGATTCCTCGGAGAGTATTGAATGTAGAGGTCTGAAATTTTCACCAAATATTTTTCTGATGTTGTACAAAAACATATATTTTTTTCAGTATTTTTTTGCAGGTTAGATTTTTTTTATAAACAAATATTTCTACAAAAGCGGCCGGAATTTGATTTTCTTGCATTTTTTAGTTTCTATTTTCCTAGCTTTTTCATTCTGTATCTCTATCTTATCCATACTATCAATATTATTTTACTAAAAAAATGAATGTTTAATCTCTAGTAAGCATAAATATGCAGTATTGAACATTTTCCCACATAAATTTTTTCCAGCTCGATCGAGTTCCATCGTCTAGAATCATATGTTCTTATTATGACCTGGTCGTTATTTAATAATAATAATTGGAATTTTCATTAATTTTGTACATCATGATCGCCATATTGAGTCCGCTATTTTGAATTTTGGAAATCTGACTTTAGATTTGTAATCAGCGACCCAAAAAACGTAGGACTACCAAATATTTTAATAATTTTCTCAAGGGAAGTTTTAATTCAGCAATGAAAGGGTTAAAGTGAACCATTCATCTCAAATTTATTAGATATTATTCCAACTCTTCTTTCCTCTTCTTTCAACAGGATTTTTCCTCTTATGTCAATCAATTTTCCTCTTGTACGAAGAGAAATATGTTGACTCGAACATATATAAGAATAAAATTCTCTAAAGTTGAGATGATTCCGCTTGTCCTGAAATGACTTTTTCTTGGGTGATATAACAAACACCTCCTAGTACGTAGAAGAGTCCGTGGTATGTATTTTTTTTTTCAACTATACGCGTCATTACGGGGATTCCGAGCTTCGCAAAAAACTAAAAACGCGAGGCTGACATCCGATCGCTCAATAATCCCACGGCACGCTCGACTGAATGAAGCGAGACGCGACCTTTTTCGCTATTTGTAAACAGGAAGTACGAAATGTCCCGGTCGGGTCGCGCGCGTGTTACCCCCCTCCCCTCTCACTCGCGCGCGCGCGCGCGCGCCGTCGCATTTGCAATTTATATCGCGGATTTACATATTAAGCTAATCGAACGTGATGTTCGACGACGAGATTACCGTTAGCCGTCTCCCGATCGGCCGGGCTTTCCGCGCTGGAATGCCCGTCGGTCGGAGCCTCCCCCTCCCCGCCGGGTCGATAAATTCTGCTAAGTCGTCCAGAGTGATTTCTTAGCGGGGAAATGGCCTCGTAAGGGCCGATCGAGATCGCCGCCGTTTGTAAATCGCGCGAGAGAGCCATTACGGATCGCTAGCGCGCGCGCGCGCGATATGCGATCTCGATTCTCGCGTCCGCCGCGAGCGAGGCGCGCTTTATCCGCGCGAAGGATCTCGCGAGGAGCGGCTGTCCTCGACAAGGACCGAGAATCGCGCACTACCGGAGGACTGCCTCGCGAAGCCCACGCGCGTATCGATATCAGCTTCGCCCTCGAGATAATTGATTACGTGTCTCTCCGATACGCGGCCGTCCCGAGAACGGGAATATCGATATATCGAAGCGTCTCCTCGTCTCCAGGATATTACCGTAAATTCGAAGGAATATTCTGTCATTAAGATACGCGCGCGCCACTTCGCGAGTCTCATCAGCCGAGAGATTGCTTCTCTTCGCCGCGATCGAGATCGACCGTGCACGCCTCATGAGGACACCTAAGGTCACGTGCACAACGCGGTTGTCGCCTGCGGCGGCGCGTCGTGTGAAATTCGCCGGCGAGAGAAGCCGCCGAGGAAGAAGAATCCTTGCGCTCGCAAGCTCGCCGCTCGGCGCGATCGCGATCGCGGGCTGGCCGCCTGCGAGCGGAATAAAAGGTAGGTTCGCTGGAAAGCATCGAAAGCCGGTACTACCGGCGATACGTGCACTCGCGGCGGCAAGGGTAGAAAGTGAACGTAATCTCGCGGAGTGAACGAGAGAGAGAGGAGTGGCGTTCCTCCATTCGAGAGGAAACGCAAGGACGTGGGGCACCAGCACGAGCGAATTCTTTCGCGCGCGCTCGCGCACGCGCACACACGCCTTCGATTCTTTTATCTACGCGCTGCTGGTTACACCAGCCTCCCCTCTCCGCCTCCGCTCCGCTCCGTGACGATTACGCCGGGTTATTTTATATCCTAGCATCCAGCTCGCCTCGAACTCCTCCTACCGCGCTCGCTCGCCTTTTACGATCCGCGTACGCGCGCGTATTAATTACTCCTGGCAGTTATTTATACGTTTATCGTAAGGAGCAGCGCCGTCGATGAACTCTATCTGTCTCTGTCTCGCACTCGCGCGGCGATCCTTCATCCCGTTAGCGTCATCGTGGTGAAGAGGTGAGAACTCGAGGGACTCGCGCGGGAAGAAGAAGACCCTCCCCGGCAGGACTGCCGGGGACTGTATACAGCTAGAATAGAAAGCTACCCTCTTCTGGAAACACCCGGTATATACAAATGTCGATGCTATGATCTGGCCGCTGGAGGCACTTTATGCGCGACTGCGCGCCGTCTATAAAGTACATCACATTGTGCCTCGACATTTCTGAAACCGAGACGGAAATTCAGGATGGGTGGCCAAGGCAGCATTCTTGCTGTCCCCCACCCCCCTCCCCCTGGCGCTGCGCAAAGTTGTCTATGCTTTATAGCCTGCCTTTCGCCGTTAAGATCGGAGAACTCGCGATTTCCATCGGCCGTTACAAAACGACCTTGTGCCGGTAGCATATGCCGCGTTTGTTGTCCGGGAACGCCGACGCTCTCGTCACGGCTTCACTCGCGCGGCGCGAGATTGCGACAATCGCGCCGCGAGGAAACCGCGTTTTCTACGAAATCGTGCGCCGCGCTTAGCGCCGGCATTTAAAGGTCTAAAAAGAGACGCACCCTCGCGGACACGCCTGCTGCGCGCTCGACCGGTGGCTGTTATCGCTTTTCAGCTCAAATCACCGCCAACGTCACATTCCAGGGCCACCCTCCTTGATGATCGTTGGGGCTTCGCCGACCGGCGGCGATACCTCGATCAAAATATTTTCCTTCGTCTTCCACTTCGTTTCCACTTTTTTCTTGCTAAATGACTAAACATGGATTAATATTAACCCCCTTTAAAGCATACATTCCTCTGTTGAACAGTTTTTCATGAAGATTTGCATATGATGGTTTTCGGTGTCGTTGATTATGAATCCGCTGGAGGAATTTCGAAATTCAAGATGGCGGACCAAATTTAAAAAAATTTCCGATTTCCATGAAAATTCGTACACAGAGGTTGTTGAGGTCGCTGATTACGGATTCGCTGTCAAAATGTCGATATTCAAAATGGCGGATCCAATATGGCGGGACAAATTTTAAAAGATTTTCGATTTCCATGAAAATTCATACATAGAAGTTTTTGGGGTCGCTGATTACGGATTCGCTGTGTCGTCTGTGCACAAAAAGAAGAAGCTTTGTGGCCGCCTAAAACAAAAATAAAAAGTCCAAAAAAATGAAATAAGAGGAAACAAAATATTATGAAAGCATTAAAATAAAAAAAAAATAAAAAGAAAAGCGAAAAGAACAACGACAAGAAACAAAACAAATAGCAAAAGGACAAAAGATAACAGAAAGTAGAAAACAACAACAAACGGAAAAACAGAAACAAAATAAAAAATAAGACAAAAATAATTTTTATAAGTAAAAAGACATTTTTTTTAGATTATTTTGAAATTTCCGGCATTGGATACTGTTATTTATCGGATTTCATAGGTTGGCGAAACTGCTCCAATTCTGACAGCGGATTCATAACAGCGATCCTGAAAATTTCTATGTACCAATTTTCATGAAAGTCAAAAATTTTTTTAATTTTCGATCCGTCATATTGGACTCGCCAACTTGAATTTCGAAATTCCGACAGCAGATTCATTTATCAGCGACCCCAAAAACTTCTATACACAAATTTTCACGGGAATCGAAAATTTATTTAATTTTCATCCGCCATTATGAATCTCGAAATTCCGTCAGCAGATTCATAATCGGCTGCCCCAAAAACCTTTGAATGCAAATTTTCATGAAAAATCTTTGAA